>NC_091827.1:23134464-23434464 GCF_038994185.2 Dermacentor albipictus | reverse complement strand
TTCTTATATGTCGTGTTTTGCGCTGTTACTGGGATTTTAATGCAACCTGTACCATCCGCCCCAAGTTCGCAATTTCGTAGAAGTACCATAGTAGGGCCTTCAATCCGCCACCGTTAATGATCGACATATATTCTTCGTTCCTATACATTAGGCTTCGGATGATGATGATGATGAAAAACTTTATCCCTCTTTAAAGGGAAGGGGGCAATGGATGAAAGGGTGGGGGAGGAACTACTTGAAGTAGACCTCCTTTATCCTCTCAAAGTCGGCCGGGAAACAGCTTGATTATGTTCAAACCTAAATACGCAAATTATTTCCACCATTGAGGTTATTGCATCAGTGGATAACGCATTGACATTGTGAAGTGTAGTAACCTTTCTCTCTTCTTTCTTTTTCCTGCAGATACAATGAGACAACAATTCGACAGATACACATAGGGCTGCTTACGTGTAGGAATACGAAATGATTATACTCCCTTTGGAGAAATGTTTTCGATTGATGTGTTCGACATGCAATAAAATCTGCTCTCCTGAATCGGTGTGTGTGTTTACGTATACGGTGGGCACATATCACTTAATTTTATACACTCATAACGTGGCGTCGACCTTTCATCGCAGTAGACACCGAACCGATGAAATGCGAACAGCAAGTGACGCGCTGGAGGGAGGGCGCTCATCTCATATACTCATGACGTGGCGCCACCTCCTCCTCATTGGCTGCGTCGTCACGTGCCCAATGACGCACGCACGTGACCAGACCTTTAGTGAACCAGATGGCTGTGATGTGAGGAGTGCAATCACGCACGCACTGGGCACATCTTCAGTCAGCCAGAACCGCGGCGCCCACTGGCGTCGGTTGAAGAACGCTCGTCTCGTCGTACCCTGGAGGCCCGGGTTCGATTGTCACCCAGACCGAGATACACCAAATCCATTCATTTACGTTATTTACAGGAACCTCTCTGAGAAATCTGACGCCCATCCAAGCATTTTTGTTGTGGTTTCACTCTTTCCGCCACCTTTCGGCCCAGCCGACTACCACGAACTTTCGCGTAATGGAACACGTCATGTCGTCTTTCTTGTCCGTGTCAAGCCAGCGCTACGACTTGGATTCACACCCAATGCTTTCGCTGTAAATATTGGTCAGAGAGAATAGCCATGAGTATACGTAGAACTCCATAGAATATGCAAGGGGGACCCTATAGCAGGTGTCGACCAGCTGGAATTCAGTGGTGAGCTCACTTGAAGTTTGAGGCGGGGCCAAGTTAAATTTAAGGGTTGGACCAACTAATTTTGGGTTGAGCCAACATGAAATTTGGGGTAGGCTGAACCTTGCTCTGGCACCGAGCCAACTGAGCGGAGCGTTGACTGCTGCGAACACTTTAACTACGTCGGTTTTTGCAGCCAAACGCAGTCCACGTCTCTGGAAACCTAAACCGCTGTGCACGAGGGGTGCACGTGCTCTATATAACGGAACGCTCGACAACGCTGGCACCGGCACCAACGGCGAAGGCGCCTCAAGCCTACGTATAGTTACTATGACAATGTTATGCTGCGTCATTTATTGTTCAATGCTGCTCACGTGGTTCAGTGACGTCGTGCGTCGGCGGAGTCGATGTCCCCATTGAATTCACGGAAAATCCATAGTAGTTCAAAACGAACGTACTGTTGCAATTTTTAATGAATTGAATGGGAATTATAGGAAGCTTCAGCTAAAGGACATGCTCCCCGTGCAAAACATAACATTGTGCTATCCCAACTTCTCTACGACGATGTCTGTATGAAAATGTAGTCTCTCCAATTCATATCCTAAAGGCTGTGCTCGACATGGAGGTTCTTTTGGATGCCAAAGGCGGGGTGAATTGCGGTTATTTGGCTCCATCGACACCGTCTGATAAAAATATAATCGTCAACCGCAGTAACTGTGACACTTCAGTTTCAGCGGGCTCATTGTCTCGGAAAATTGCAACTGAATGCTCCCTGCAATGCCTATCACATCTCGGATATGGAGAAAATGTGATTACCGGCGAACTGTGGCACGATGAAATTCGCTTGTCGGAGCGTGTTTAAGTGGATATATATATATATATATATATATATATATATATATATATATATATATATATATATATATATATATATATATATATATATATATATATATATATATATATATACAGGCTGTCCCACATAACTTGAGGCAGATTTAAAAATGAAAAGTATCAAATGAAATTATTTTTCCGGTTATAAGAGAACGCAACAATGTTGTAGAAAAGGTTGAGCCTGACTTAGCATTCCTTGTGCGCGCAATATTCAAAGCGACCTCACGGCGTCAGAATTTTTTTGCAGAAAGAAATCGCTTCATAATAAGTACTTCCCGCATTAACGTAACATCGTATGATTTTTCATCAGCAGAATTGCAGATAGTTGTATAAGCACTTAGTATACTTGAGATGTGGGTTAACACGCACACACACACACACACACACACACACACGCACACACACACACGCACACACACACACACACACACGCACACACACACACACGCACACACACACACACACACACATACACACACACACACACACACACACGCACGCACGCGCACACGTACGTGTGCCCCAGTAAAATTCGACCAAGATTTTTAACAAAAACCGAAGCGCTCTACAGAAATGCTACCGGTGCATGATAGCCGTAGTCATGTCTACTTAGGGCCAGTATCCTTTTAATCACGTGGTCTTACCTATTTTTTTTATTTTATTGACTGAATTTCTTAATTATTGCTTCAATCGCAAACCCATCAATTACAAAGTTGTAGGACGACACATCGAATAACCTCCGAATCAAGCATTTGTTTCGTGCTCAACTTTGCCTCGTTGGTTTTTCTGCGAAATAACGAAAGCTCGCCAATCTATAATACGAAATAGATGCGCGCTTCCGCACCGCTACTGAAGCGCTCCGAAGCAAATAGCCACGGAATGACAGCTTTACTAGTGCTGGCAGCTCGATACAGGGCTTCAGGCTATGTGGCAGTCGAGGCATCATGATAACGCGCCGCAGACGCATTGATAGGCCTAACGCAGCCGTACGGGGCCGGGGGAAGGGGGGGGGGGAGGAGGTAAAGAAGACGCGAAACCGTAACGGCGCACTTTCCACTGTAATTTTGCGCACTCATCTTGTTCCGTAGGTAGGTGCGCCCGGAACGTATGTTCCACTTGTTCCATTTAGCAATAGAAACAAACCTTGCGCAGGCTATCTCCATATGATGCGTTTTGGTGGATCCGTTTGACCAGCATATGCTGTTGTTGATTACGTAAATGATTTTTGCTTGACATGTCAGTACGTAGATAATAACGGGAAATCTCAACGGTACCACGCCAGTGAGCTGCTCTTCAAGATGACAGTGATGTCATTCACGAATGATTGGAGAGCTCAAATGATTCTGGCTCTGGAGGCGGCGGACTGCGCCAATTGGACGACAGTCAAGCTACTCCGGATGTGTCATCATGGAGGACGTCTTAATCAGCCAACAATACTCAGAACGTACGAAGTCCTTTGCGAGATGGGGAACTTCACTAGAAAGCGACACAGGACTGCGACGGTAGTTCAAGAAGCGGCAAACCGAGAACGCGCGTCAATATCTGCTTCTCCTTCTTCTCTACATGATTAAGGTCAAAAATTTGCTTTAATCTTGAAGATGTCGGCACCACTCGACGGCTAATGGTGCAAGCATTACGCCGATACCAAATTTTCAACGGTGGTTGGAGATTTCCTCAGTCGTTCGAAGTCTTTCCTGTGCGAACTCTCCCCCTACAGAGGCTCGGCGGGCGAGCTCAGCGTAGCTCCGCACGCTCAAGCCACGATGTTTACGGCTATGAAAATCACCGTTGACGGTGAGTATGTCTCTCCCAACGAAGTCAGTGAAAGCGCTGGGGGGACCACGGCATCATACAAGCGAAAACCCATCAGCCAGGACCCGCTCGGGCAGGGCGGCCGAGTCACCGACACGCCACGTGGCAGGAATAAAAGCCAGGCCCTGGCGAGTGTCATGACACGGCTAACCACTGCTTCGAGATTGCCTCGACTACCGAAAGAGCATGTTCTACTCCTAATCCGTCCACGTGGAGAAGTGGACATCAAGTAGATGGGCCACCTCAGAGTTGCCCAGGCCCTCATTACCGCCGCTAGACTTAAGGTGGCCGATACGCGGAAGATATCATATGTGCGAACATGGTGCAAAACATATTGGTGGCACGCCATCAAGGCGCAACGCCATGGCCTACGCCGATTGGAAAGCGATACTTATTGAACAAGAATGTTACGATATGTTAGTGCATATATTGCAGCCCCGAAAACTATTGCAAGGGAGTTATTCGTGACATTGATCCAACCATCGATCGAGAGGAGCTGAAACACCTCATCATTCGACCCAAGTATTCAAGCACCCTCGAGGTGAGAAGAATCAAGAGCACAAGCACGGTAGTCATCCTGTTTGATGGACTCAAAGTCCCAGACTGCGTAGAATGTGGTCTTAGTTTGGTCAAATGCTCACTCTAACTTTGTTGGGGTTTTCAGTCGGAGGGAAGGGACGTGTTCGCGTGGTACAAGCACGTCCATTGGCTTGATTGGTGGTAACGTGTTCGTAGCTTTGTTTAAAATTATGTGTCACCTCTGTGTCGTCCGCTGAAAAGATTCGCTGGTCATCCGCTTTATGAATGAATGAATGAATGAATGAATGAAAGAATGAATGAATGAAATATTATTTTGAAAGAAAAAACTACAAAGAATCTCTGTCAAAGCGGCTAACAAAAAGGCACGAATGCCTGACTAAGTGTCAGTCCCCTTCCCCGACCCGTTCCCAGTGCACAAAACACTCAAGCACACAGGGTTAGCATGGTACACAATGTGGATACATAGACAAAAAATAAGAAGTACATGAAATACGTATAAGAAATATTGAATGCGATTTGTGCACAAAAGAATGAACAGTCATACCTGAAGCGACAGCAAATACATGTTCACTTTTTTTTAAGTGTTTAGGGGCGGTGATTCATTTACTATAGTGAATAAGCCAGGGTGATGATTCAGAAAATATGCAACTATGAATGCCGGCTTTTCCATGCCGTAATTTGTACGAATCTTGCCCTTGTTGTAAATTAATTGCCTTGTGTTGTATTTGTGTTCATTCGGGAGGTATGCTTTAAAAACAGCGCTTTCATTGAGGGTTACCTCTTTAAATATAGCATGGTTATTTTTTTGTTAATAGGTTTTTCTATTGTTAAAACACAATTATTCTTGAAAAGCGGACTGGAGTGGCTACCATATAGAGCGCATTCTCAATTCCCCGAATCACGCGTTTCTGCAAGGTTAGTACACTGTGTATTTTGGTTTTCGTCGTGTAACACCAAACAGATGAACAATATTGGTGGCGCTAATGCACTAGGCTATAGTATAATTGTTTTCTTTTAATTTAGAAAGCCATAGACGCGTTAATTTATTACTAACACCGATGGATCTTGCAGTGCTGGTTTTAATATTGCCGATATGAGTGGACCAGTTTAGGTTTTCTTCAAACGTAACACCAAGGAACCTCTGGAACGTGGAACCTCTGGGACAGAGTGGAACGGCTCTATCTTTTTTTCTGTTTTTTTTCTTTCTCCCGCACCGGGAGCATCACCGCTGCCGTAAAGAGCCTCCCTACAAGCTTGCATGTAGGCTCCCTACGCTGTGAGAAAGGCAGCGTAGGGAAGGCATTCCGATGGGCAGTCCTTTTTCTGTAATCGTGGCTGATCTGTTAATGCAACACGTGGAAACGGCTGTGATAACGTGCTTGCTCTTTCCTGTCGAAATGCACTGTCGCTATGTGGATGAAACTTTTGTCATTGTCGAAAATAAAAACCTGCATGCCATGCATAAGGCGCTTAGTGCCGTCCATCATGCCATCCAATTTACATGCGAGACGGAAAATAGTGGCAGCTTAGCCTTTCTAGATGTGCTGGTACGACGGAGCGAAGGAAGTTCAGTAAAGATGGCCGTCTATCACAAATCTTGCGATAAACGGCTGACGATGCCACCCGCATACGTAGCGAAACGTCTATGTTTTTGTTATTTTATTGTTGAGTAAAGCCAGTGAAAACAACATGTTGAAGTACATTCAATGAATACTTCTGGTGGCCTGCCTACAAGAACCAGGCTTGTCGAAAATTCAGCCATATCCGTTCATCAGCCACTGAAAAGAAACGGCATGACCACTGTGGAAGGAACTCCTCTTGCCCAAGAAAGTACAACTCCTCCTAAAGAAACGACAGTAGCTCAAATTGGAGCCTCTGCAAAAGTGGAAACGGAGCGCGGCGACAACATCCCGCGGCAGTTGCCTCCCACCGGTTACGCCACAGACAAAAGGCCCCCGCCAACAAATAAAGGTCGCGCAAAGCGGCTACGTGAGCAGCGACCAGATATAATAAAGCGGTTAACTGCAAGGCCACGGAAACCAGCATGCACGGTCCTCCAAAATATCCTAGCCACGACGCATCGCAGCACCACATGCTCGTTGGACTCTTGAAGGGGGCAATCGGGACACAGCGAAGGTGGGATAATGCCCCACTGCTATAGCCTGTGACGAGTTGGAAGCACTTGGCACCCTAGACGCAACATGAAGTCACGTATGTGGCATGGCAGAAATGACGCCGTTATCACATCCCACGACTAGTTACTGGAACGTGCGCAGTGCGCTGGGGGAACCAGAGGAAGCAGTAAGGCTGACATGGTATCTACTACACGGTTTTCTAGAACGTCTACATCAGGACGTACCTGTTGTATGTGGCAATAAAATACCGCAGCCGTACAGTAAAATGCAGGTGCGTTTAATACTTGTGGTCCGCGACTTAGAAGCACGTCCGATAACATGTAACAAATTTTTGTGCCAAGGAAATAGCAAGCGAGTTCCCGCGCAGGACACTGATCGCGCTGTAACAGGCGGGACAGGAATCGCAGAGCAAGCAGCCGGCAGCACACATACACCGATGGAAACGCGAAGCCACCGCGAGAGCGTGGTTGCTCAAGCGCGGCGCGATAGACAAGTTCTGCACGGCCCGACCAGAAGTAGGAACTGAAAAGGGACTGCTAAGACCTCGTAACCCGTAATGGTGGCTGTACAAATCCAACCCATGAACATCTTGAATATTTCGCTTTACATCTTCAACAATTGCCAATGTTTCACACGGACGGTTCGTCGATGGAGCCGAATAATACCGCATAACCACCCCTACGGCATCTTACACAAGCTCAACAGAGGTACACTGACTAATATGACTTTAAGAGAGTACCTATTCACACACACGTTGTGATATCAAAGAAGGAGCTGTCATAATGTTACATTTTGTTAGCTGGGCGTGTCTTTTAGCTGAAACGTCTTATAATCGCCATCCTTTTGATTAAACACGTAAAAGTAGGTCAGTTTTGGACTCTTTCTGATTTTCCGTAAATTCATTGGAGCCAGCAACTCCGCCGAAGCACAAGCTCATTGAACCACGCCACCAGCCTTGTCCAATAAATGACGCAGCATATTACTATCATAGTAATTACACGGATGCTCCAGGCGACTATGTCGGTGTTGTCGGCGCCGCCATCGTCGAGCAGTCCCGTGTTACGTCTCCACACGGCCAAGGGTGTCAATTAGGCGGTGACCATGACAACCCACCGACCGCACCTTTCCTTCAGCAGCACCTATCCTTAAGTCAACGCAGCTTTGACGCCGACGGTTGACGGGTAAGCAAAAGACCCCTCCTCCTGCACCTGACAGCCTGAAGTAATGATGAAAAGTGCCAACGTCGAATGGTATACCGTGAGGACGGCTTCGGCCTTGGATTCCCGGATTGCTACGCGCTTGCTAAATATGCGGGGGTGAAGGTACGACATACCAGGCTGAGTTCCGCGGAATAGGGCGTTATCATGGGTGGGATATTGCGACCGAATCGACGATTGTGGTTGGCCGCGATACAGTCATCAGATTCCGAAGTCTAGTCACCAAGAAAAGACGATCGTATTAACACTGCTCCTGGGCCTTCGGTTGCCGCAACCGACACAGCGACGGCAAAAGGCTTCTTTCTTTACCATCCGCCGAGCGTAACGGCCAAAGAAGAAAAGTGTGGATACATAGGGCCGGGTGGGCTGACTTCGAGGAAGTGGCAAAAACCGCACGGTTTTGTGAAGTGCCACGGTTCCTCACAACCTGTTCTTTTGAGCCTAGTTCACGCCTGCCGCTTCGAAAAAGTGTATGTGTTCATGCTGTGCGTGCTTTTAGCATACTTAGGTTGGCTTTTTATCGAATGTGCTCTCTTTTTTTCATGTAGTTTCGTATTGCGGCGAAAGTGTACGCATCTGCAGCTGGCCTGTGACATAAAAGTGAATTCATTTATGCTCTGTTTTGAGCTCCACCAAAAGTTAGCGCATTTTCGTCGCTTTTGCAATGTTCACTATGACTTGCTCACAATGCCCGTGCGAGGAGAATCACGGAACACCAACGAGGAATCTCTCCACGGGCCTCTTGCATTTCTTCTCTATCCCGGCTGCTGCCGAACGCGTCCTCAATATTGGAAGCATGAGCAGCGGCTACTCGCATGTTTTGTGTGCAGGATTATAATGGCCGAGAAAGGCCACAAAGACCGCAGGCCCGCTGATAAGGATTAACATTTTTACTGCTTAACGTTAACATTGTTATACGCCCGATTCAGTAAATGGACATCGCATGCGTCATATGCACTGCATGTGAACCCCGCGAACCCGCGTACACATACTTTCAACGCTGTCAAAACATGAAACTCTAATACGCGCTTGTATGAGCATACATCGTGCATGCGTCATGTTTCGGCAACACGAACTCTTAACATGCGCGTGCTTTACGCCTTGAATAATGGTCCTTTGCTATGTTTACTTCCGCAATTCCAACACGACATCTTTAGGGGCCAGTTACCGACTGACGAAGCTAGATCTCGATGGAATAACTGCTCGGCAGGTCTCGAACGACCTTTTCCGGGCATTTCCTCAGGTAGCGTGTCAGCCGTCGTCTGCTGCGGCAGGGCCAGCACGGGCGGCGCCACCATCGAGGCCGCGCAGAGCGAAGGAGGAGGGAAGTGGTTGGCGTTACTTTTGGAGATACAGGGGTTTGAAGCTGCCACGGATGCGAGCGCCATCTGATGGTGCTGCAAAGAACCGAACGGAGTGTGCGGCTCGTGTGCTCCTCTGTGATTGGTTGGCCTATACGGCGACAGAAGACCCACGCAACTACCACAGTGACGAAACCATACGAGGTTAGGAAAGAAATGCTTCGCTTTTAAGATACATCATTCGGATAGAGCGAACACCACTTAAGCATAATAAGGCACAACAGATTTGCACACAATGATAATTGACGCGCGTCTAAAGAGTCGCAATAATATAGTACACCCACGCGAATGTGCCTCGCGCAATTCATTGCTTTGACGCGCGTGGCGCGTTGCCGCGTCCTCCATATTAAGTTGTCCGCAATAAAAGTGAGCGCGCCCTTATTTTAGCTAACGATGAAGATAGCAGATAGTATAATATGTGGCGCGTTACTGCGAGGTTGAGCATATGTCATCTTGTGACTCTATACATTCAATGCCGAATAAAACTTACGCTTGCTCGGTAGCGCTCACTACATGGTGGCTGGCAAAATCCGCAGCTCGTCTTTTATCGTACTGAACGTGGCACTGTGGCTCTGCACTAATGTAAATAAACAGACCTGATCATTGTAACAGACGAGAGAAAACGTTTGGGGACCAAAAGTGGAGGTAATAGTCTTTTTTTTCTTACTTCCCAGCCTAGGCATAGAGGCTGAAATCAAGTGGTAGTGCGTATACGTGTATAGCTGTTTGAGTAGAGTCACGCTGTGATGTTATTGGGCCGGATCACTCCAGAAAAAGGGAGAAACAGCACGCGAAAGCAAAAACACACATCAGACTGGTATTGACGTACACGACACAGATAACGGCACACACACGTGACAATGTCCCAAAATGCCTCATAGGCGACATGCACTATATGTATCGGTGGATTACGATTGGCCTACAGTTCCGGCGGAAGCGTGTGTCGCCGTGTCTGACACCTCGTTGAACCGATGCCGGCCAGCGGGGTCGGACAACAGTGTCGGCCGGCGGGTCGGACAGCCGTGTAGGACGGCCGGCACGGTCGGCTGGGTCGGACAGCCGGGTTGGACGGCCGTGACGGTCGGCTGGGTCGGACAGCCGGGTTGGACGGCCGGGTCGGACCGCCTTGCGGGGCTCAGGTAGCCGGCCGCAGTCACCGGGTCCCGTCCACAGCTGGCGGGGTAGCCCTGTGGCCGCTCACCCGAACGCTCGAGTGCCCTGGTTCCGGACCGCCAGCCCTCCTGGACCAGTGCCCAGCGGAAGAGTGGGGCGAGGTAACCTCCCAGCGGGCGACAGTGTTGTTTCAGGTGTGGCGTATTGGCGCGGTCGGCGATAGCTCCTATGGGCCAGACGCCCAGCGAGGAAGCTGTTTTCGGTCGACCGCCGAACCTCGCGCACTGCCCACGCCACGGGCCACGGGCCACACTCTCGCGCCACGCTTTTTGAGGCGCCACTGCCGACGCTCCCAAATCGGTGTCGATGATGATGATGGTCCTCTTCGCCACCGCACGGCGCACTGTCTTCATATGTTTAGGCTTCGCACTCCCGCGTACCATATATTATGACAATACCCCCCTTTTCGAGAAAGTTGTTCGCAACTATTCTAACACAAGGGCGCGGGATGAGAAACAGAAAAAAAGGAAAATTGTCATGTACGTCTGTCCGATTGTTCATATGAGTACACGACACATCTTGCTCACAGGGCATTGCACCCAGTCAAAGAACGAACGCACAAGTCTGTTCGCTTTCAACTAAATACTAAGCACTTGAGATGTCGCAATGTCTAATCACATTTTGATATATAAACAGGTGATTACGCGCGACTCGACTCAAGTAGTCAGCTCCGACATTGTCACAATCTTTTATGTAGTTAACAGTAAAAGAATACTCCTGCAAAAGGAGACTCCAACGCCACACTCTGTTGACGTGCCTGGCGCGCTCCTCTGTGGGCTTGTTTCCGCTGGCCTGGTCCCCGGCGCTTTCTCGACTTCGGAGGGTCTTGTGTCGGCGCTTCTAAGACTTCAGGACCGAACGAACTTGTATTCTTGCACGCACACACAAGCACACACTGACGAGGAAGTGGAGCGGCCTGTACTTTCCCTTTAGCGGTTGTCTTTTGGCACTTGTCGCACGACTTCACGAAGCGTTTTACGTCTCTGTGCACATCTGGCCAATAAAATTCTTGTAGGACACGATCGGTTGTTCTCCTAATACCTTTATGTCCTGCCATGATGTTTTCATGAGCCACTTCTAATACGCCATGTCTAAATGCTTTTGGTATGACCACCTGCTTAAAGTTTCTGCCAGTGGCCCGGTGGTAAAGGCGATACAACAATCCTTTTTCCTCCACGAACTCGTAGCTGTGGCCCTTTCCCGAGTTAAACGACTTGCTTACTTTCGCAAAAATATGTTTCAGCGTCGGGTCTTTCCGCTGTTCTTCAATGAGTTGTCCTTTTGTCACGTCACGTAAGACGATTGTCGGAACGCACAAGGGACGAATCTTGCCTTGTTCTTGTTCTTCAATTTTTGCTTCAGCCACGCTCGATACATGGTGAGGCTTCCTAGGCGCCTTATTACGCTTCATCCCTATCGACGACGACTCAGCGTTGGGAGCTGCGGGGTGCTTCCAGTCAGACTCCGGATCGTATGGTCCTCTGACGCTTGGAAGATTTCCCAGAACAAGGTCATAGAGGGGCTCGTCCATACATGCCACTGTTAACTTGCCTGTAAAATACGGCGTGTTCACTGGCACAACAGCCTCAGGCAGGTAGCTTGTTGAGCCATCCAGAAGAACAACGTTCCTCTTTCTTCCCGTCATATATACCTCTGGAACGAGTTCCCGTCTGACAACTGCAGTATTACAACCGGTGTCTCGTAATACACGAACACTTCTTCCCAGCAGCCGGCCTTCAACCACTGGCATCCGGTCGATGAGGAAAGTTACAGCAGTCCCAGGGTTCTTGTCATCGCTGTCGCTTGATCGGCGAGTCTTCTTTCCTGGACGCTTTGATCCATTCACTGGACGAGTTGGGACTGGTTGAGATTTGGCGAGTGCACACGCTGAACTTGGTTTGCTGTCCCCGTACCGAGTTCGGCAATTTTCAGCTGTATGTCCCGTTCTGTCACACAACTCACACTTCAGCATACGCTTAGGTGGGGCACGGCAGTCAGGAGCCAAATGTCCAAACCGATGACAAAGGGTGCACATAAGTTGCGGTTTCCTGGGCGCTTCAATGTTTTTTCCACCAAAATCCTTTGCGTTATCGGGACCCTTTCCTAGGTTTGTCCAGTTCTGCGCTTCAAGAAAGCGATCCGTCAAGCTAGCAAGTTCGTCAAGGGATTTGCACTCTCGCTCCTTCAAGAAAATTACTAGCTTTGGCTCACAACAACGCAGAAACTGTTCAGAGATCATGTGATCTCGTAGACCTTCATATGTTTTAGGCACATTAGCCATCTCAATCCAATGGTCAAAATAGGCTGAAATTCTTGCTGCTAACTGTCTTCCAGTTTCGCCCTCTAGTGCTCGTGCTTTACGAAACTTTTCTTGGTAGCCTTGAGCCGTGAATTGAAACCTTTGTAGCAAAGCTTTCTTTACCTTCGAGTAATCTAATGAATCGGTGGCAGTCATCCGACCGATCACAGTTAACGCTTCCCCAGTCAGACACATGCTCAAAGCAAGAGCCCATTTTTCTTGTGGCCAGTCCTGTCCTGTTGCTACGCGCTCAAATCGCTGTATATACGCGTGTAATTCATCGCGTTTCTCGTCGAACAAAGGAAGTAACTTCTGTGGGTTGAGGGATGACGAGGAGGTGCTGGGCGCAGTCAAAATTTCAGAAGCCGCTGCCGGCACATTACGAGCTCCTTCCTGAAGCTGAAGCTTTAGTTGGAGAATCTCGCGCTGCCTCTCGTCAGCTTCCTTGATTGCCTCTCGCTCCGCAGCTCTCTCGTCCCTTTGTTTTGCCTGTTCGGCCTCAATCCATCTGCGAAGTTCTGCGCCTGACAATCCTATTTGGAGTCCAATCGCGGTGATTTTCTCCAAATCCATGGTGCCGTCTACTAATGTGTGTCTGCGCTCAAGCGAAACTGCCCCCTTTCACTGTATTTACGAGTGAATCCTGGCAGGCTCGCCAGTTTGTGATGTTATTGGGCCGGATCACTCCAGAAAAAGGGAGAAACAGCACGCGAAAGCAAAAACACACATCAGACTGGTATTGACGTACACGACACAGATAACGGCACACACACGTGACAATGTCCCAAAATGCCTCATAGGCGACATGCACTATATGTATCGGTGGATTACGATTGGCCTACAGTTCCGGCGGAAGCGTGTGTCGCCGTGTCTGACACCTCGTTGAACCGATGCCGGCCAGCGGGGTCGGACAACAGTGTCGGCCGGCGGGTCGGACAGCCGTGTAGGACGGCCGGGACGGTCGGCTGGGTCGGACAGCCGGGTTGGACGGCCGTGACGGTCGGCTGGGTCGGACAGCCGGGTTGCACGGCCGGGTCGGACCGCCTTGCGGGGCTCAGGTAGCCGGCCGCAGTCACCGGGTCGCGTCCACAGCTGGCGGGGTAGCCCTGTGGCCGCTCACCCGAACGCTCGAGTGCCCTGGTTCCGGACCGCCAGCCCTCCTGGACCAGTGCCCAGCGGAAGAGTGGGGCGAGGTAACCTCCCAGCGGGCGACAGTGTTGTTTCAGGTGTGGCGTATTGGCGCGGTCGGCGATAGCTCCTATGGGCCAGACGCCCAGCGAGGAAGCTGTTTTCGGTCGACCGCCGAACCTCGCGCACTGCCCACGCCACGGGCCACGGGCCACACTCTCGCGCCACGCTTTTTGAGGCGCCACTGCCGACGCTCCCAAATCGGTGTCGATGATGATGATGGTCCTCTTCGCCACCGCACGGCGCACTGTCTTCATATGTTTAGGCTTCGCACTCCCGCGTACCATATATTATGACACACGCATTGAGATAATTTCAGGTTGTACGGTTGTGCTCGAAGAAATTATTATTTTTTTATGATGCCATGGTCAGTAGACTTTTCTCTCAACTGCACCGTTAACTCTACAGTGTACCATAGTTCAAAACTATGTAAGATTCGCTTACACGAACAGTCATCAGGGAAAGGTTCTTCACATTCTTTTTAAATGCGCAAGCATTTACATGTTTACCCTACAAGAACATTGTCCTTCACGTAAGACAACGAATGGCTCATACTCCCTTAAGCAATGACTCCTACCCCAACAAGAAAGAAAAAAAATATCAATGGCTCATACTCACGTATGACAGAGGCTACAAGCCCTCCGCAAGATAAAGCGAATAGTGCACAGATTCGTTGAAATCACCTACACAACACACAGAACAGAGCACGTTTTAGTAAAGAACAAGCTCAAAACAAGCATCCGATTCACCAGTAAAGTACTGCAAACCAACCTTAGAAAATGTAGTTGTGGTTTTTCAACAGCTTCGCTAAATTAACCTTAATTACCATTAATTAACACCAAAGATCGTGGGTTCCAATTCCACAAAAAGTTGAAGGTCCGAGTGCCTTAATTACCTCTATCTTAATGACAGATAACTAACTAACTTCAGCTTAACTAACATCGATGGTCGTGGCTTCTAGTGCCCAAATGAACCCTATCTCAATTGAACGGCCTTATCGAGCACGCTATCATTCATGATAAGCGAATGACCGATGAGGGCTGCTAAGGGTTTATACTGGTCAGATCAAGTTCTACAGCATTGGTAATGACAGCAGGCTGCCGCGAGATGAGCAAGTGGCACGAGGCTTGCGCATACTACCAGAGGAGTCTATTCCATTCCAAGCTCTCTCAAGCGGCAAAGGAAGCGCTTTCGCACCGTGGTGCGACGTCAGAGAAACAGCAGCACCGCAGCCCGTTCTGACATGGCTGTTGGCGTTGCAGCGGAAGCTCGGGCTCACTGCTGGGACAGCGGGGCGCGAAATCAAAACATGCCAAAAGCAAAAAAAAAGAGAGAGAGTGAGCAAGTGACAGTACCGCCCGCAGGCATTGCCAGTGATAGCAAGGTTTAGCATTGCGATCGAACTGCTAGGAAGGTGCTTTGACTATACGGGGGAGCAACACACTGACGTGACGCAGCACGCAATGCGACTGCTGCAGCGCCAATGAAACAGCACCCTCGGGGCTACCAGGCGTCTTAGAACGCTAGTGCGATAAGGAGCGCCTCCAATGACCCGGGAGGCGTCGCCTCTTGATTGTGCACGAAACGAGACCAGCGCCAACCATCGACCTTAGTCAAATCGAAGTGAAATATTGCATGAATTTAGTTTAACGCTTACGGTCTCTTATTCTCAGAGCTGCGCGCACACGCAGGCAGCTGAACGGGAAAGACAGTGTGCTTAAGGTATGCCAGTAACGGAAGCCAGAAGGCCAAGCCTTGCTTTGGCACCGAGCCGGCAAGTGGAGAATCGCTGCACCAATTCTTTTTTTGTTTTTTGCAGCCAAACGCCGTACGCGTGCTTAAAGACCTAAACCTCGATGGGCGAGTGGCGCTCGTGTGGGATATAACGGGTGTTGCTGCTGGACATGGCGCTTTGGCCACGGTAACGATCAAGACCGCCGACGAGTGCAGCCGGTGGTACACATGAAGGATAAAGGGCCTATTTTAAATTACTAACTAAGCCGATAGTTTTAAGGACGCCGTGTCGCAAGAAAGCCGGTGCTGGCGTCACGCATCCAGCATTGACCATGGTTTCGGCAAAAAACATTTGGATATAAGCACCCCCGACCACGCATACCCACTCACGCACAGCCTCTATACAGCGCAATGAAGTTACTGAACTTATTGAATTTTGCAAAGAAAATACGTGAGAAAAATTGTACCGTGCGACTTCCGTACAAGCAACAGACGCGATAGTGCCAGACTGCAATTTGAATATACGAGAAAACATAGTTCTGTAACGTGGAAACTGAAACACAAATCCTTTTTCCAGCGTTTGTACGAAACGCAGACCGGCTGGCGCTAATCTAGGAAGCCACTAAGAGCCGCGCCTGGTTCCTTGCAACACCTCCAGATGGCGCTCGCCTCCACCGCATCGCGGCGGAGGCGACACTCTCCCGCCTGGGAGAGCATTCATGTATGCGTAGAGGAATAACATTAATTCACAGTCGAGGAAAAGAACTAGGAAGCTTACCAGCAAGTATGCGGCCTGTATGGTGAGCAACACGGCAACAAAGAACGTCAAGCGGTAAGTCAGAGATACTAAGATGATCTCATGGTCTGAGGAAATGTAGAAAACCTTTCCATGAGCAACTACATAAGAGGAAAAAATGAAATCAGAGAAAAAAAAGAATTTATGATAACTCAAAGGGAAGTTCTCAACTTTTCGACGCGAGATCAGTATACCTTAGAATACGCGCCTATAAAGTGAGATAGAAGAAGAAAAAAAAGGCATGTGCTTGCTGCGGTAAGGCTAGGGGAACGATGGAAATTTTTTTGTTAGAATGTGAAGATATTGGCCAAGTGGTCAATTTTAGGAATCACTCAAAGTCCTTGAAGCCCTTTGGTTCAGCGCGAGTAGGGTGAAAGTAAACATGTCCGCAATAGTGATTAGTAAGGCGCGATATGAAGATTGGTGGAAGAAAAGCAGGGAAGCTACAAACAACGGAAGAATGCAAAAACAAAGTTCACAATAGGGGTTCAGGAACTTTGGTTATGGGAAATCATCGTGGGTTTCTTTCCTTTCCTTTTTTATTTTTTAGCATGGCTAGGTCATTAGGCCAATGAAATAACAATAGCTTGGCGACGCAAACCACCACGCATTTCCTAAGGGCACGCTCATAACATCCATCCATCCGCCCATTGACGACTTCGCAAAAGGCTGCGTTTCTGCCACAACGATCCCTTTCGTGCATGGAGATGCCCGCCCGCGTTTTCCGGTATACATTACGGTTACATAAGCTACAGCAACCGGGAAGCGGGAGAAGCAGTCAGGGATCTTCGAATTCTACGGCGTTCCACTCTTAAATGCGAAGCTTAAGCGTCCTCGAAACTTTTACAATGGGTACAGATACGGAAGCCCACTTTATGCTGGAGCATATTAAACGTCTGAGTTCACCTGAGGACACGTCAGCCCTTCTGCACGAAAAGTCTCCGCTGTTAATACGGTCGTCTTTTCTAGGTAAATAGACTTGGGAACCTGACCACTGTATCCTGGCCGACCACAATCGTCCGATCGGTCGCAATATCCCACCCATGATATCGCACCATTCCGCGGAACTCCGCCTCCTATGTCGTACCTTCGCCCCTGCATATTTAGCAAGCGCGTAGCAATCTGGTAATCCGAGGTCGAAGCCCTTCCCACGGCAGCATTCGACGTTGGCCCTTTTCATCATTACTTCAGGCTGTCAATTGCAGGATGAGGGGTCTTTTGTTTAGCCGTCAGGTGTCAGCTTCAAAGCGGCGTTGACTTAAGGATAGGTGCTACTGAAGGAAAGGTGCGGTCGGTGGGTTGTCATGGTCTACGTCTAATTGTTGCCCTTGGCCGTGTGGAGACGTAAGACGGGACTGCTCGACGACGGCGGCGCCGACACCAACGGCGATGTCACCACTAGCGTGCGTGTAATTACTGACAGTAATATGCTGTGTCATTTATTGGTCAGCGCTGGTCGCGTGGTTCAATGAGCTGTGCCTTGGCGGTGCTGGCCCTAATGAATTCTCAGAAAATCAGAAAGAATTCAAAACTGTAGCACTTTTACGTGTTTCATCAATTGGATGGCGATAATAGGATGAATCAGCTAAAAGACGTCTCCTGCGAACACAATATTAGATTACGACTACTCAGCCTTTGCTATGACTACGAGTGTATGAATTGGTACTATGTCAAATTCACCCTGAACTTTGTACGCCTAAGGTGGTTGACCAAGATGCAGTAGACGTGGTTATATGTCATTGTTTGGCTCCGTCGACACTCTCAGTCTACCGCGCTTAGTATGACAGTTCAGTTTTAGAGGGCTCAGTGTTTCGGGCATGCAAAAATTTGATTACCGGAGAACTATGGCACGATGAAACTCGCTTAGTTACTTAGGCAATTCTTTCATTTTCCCTTAATTGACGGATGAGCAACGTTTAATTATTCAAATTTTAAGTATTTTTGGCTGCAGACTCCAAGCGTGACACGCATAGTCATAGAGCACTTTGAGAACCTCTGAATAGATTGTTTCGTACACGATAAATCTCACATGGTCCTTTCTTCCATGTTCCCAAGAAAGCCGGCGAAATACGAAAAGACGCCACGTGACGGGGCGATTGCGCACTGTTATTGTGCTGCTCTCAAGCGTGCGATGAATGAAAAAGGTCGGCTGCAGCAAGACTGGCCAGCGAGAGGGCGTTATGTCTGGTGTAATTATCTGGGCGCGCGGCTTTTATCGCACGATAAATGCGTGCTGCTGGCCGAGCAGTGCCGAAGCGATAAAGCGTCTAAAGAGACAAAAGAGAACAAGAACATAGCTTTTCTTTAGTAAATGCTTGAAATGGGCAAGAGCTGCCAGCCTGCCGACGGAGTGTAAGGGGGTTGGGTGGGGAGGCGCGTTAGGGCCGGAATAATTTGCCAGTGGCCTTCAATTCAAAAAGCGCTCTTTGATTATAATGCGCATTCGGATAGTTCACCGTCTGCTCCAGGCACGTTTGGCATCTCATAGGCACATTCTCCAAGGTGTTCTTGATCATGGTATCAGGAATAGAGTTGCAGACTGCTCCTATTTTATCTTTAAGGTTCTCTGATGTTGTGTACTTGTTGTGATGTTGTGTACTCTGATGTCCGGTGTACTTGACCGTTGACGTGGCCCCAGAGAAATAAATCCAGGGTATTTAAATGTGGTGACCATATCGGCCAAGCAATGGGTCCGTGCTGTCCAATCCACTGCTACGGGAATACTTGATGCAGCCATTTGCAAGCTTTCTGCTGCGCTGCGCGGGAGCACCATCATGCTGATACCAAATATCCTTGATCCTCTTGCCAATGAAACTTCGCAAAGAAAATCCTCGAGTGCCCCCTCAAGGATGTCGTTGACGTATCTTTTGCATGTAAGTGTATTATCAAAAAACACGAGGACAATGATGGTACCATCATAAATTGCATGCCGCACAATAACCGACCACTGATATTTTTGTTTCTTAAAAAGCTAGTGAGGGTTTTCATCGCTCCAATAAAGAACGTTGTGGATGTTCACTTGGGCATTACGCCAGAAGCGTAGCTTCAGTGGTCCACAGTATTTTGTTGACGAAGCGTAACTCCTCCTCTGTCTGGATTATATTCCAGTTATATATAATCAAGTAACATAACATGACTCTTCATCAGCAGAATAGGAGGTGGCTGTATAAGCACTTAGTAAACTTGGGATGAGGAATCGGCCACACACACACACACACACACACACAAAGACGTATATATATATATATATATATATATATATATATATTTGACGCATCGACTATTGTAAGTTACGCTATACGCATACATGCACATCTCGCACTGTATTATACACGGGATGGATATATTTTGATATTGCTGCTTTTACGTAGTGACCAAAATTGCACCATGTTCAGTCGCGTCTACGCCCCTATTTCTTGCGAGAGATCGCGCCTCGTGAGATATGAGCCGGTGAACGTGGTCTCCTTTCGCCAGAAACCGAGGGATAATATTGAAACTTGGCTTTTGCATGACGCCTAGATAAAAGGAGAGGGAGCTGTTTTTCTTTAAAAAGAAGAAGCTAGTACTCTAAAATGCCATAACGTGGCTGTAATTTTCTCTTCCTTTCATGTTACATCATGTAATGAGAATGGGAAATAAAGAAAGGACGCCTGTAAATAAATGCACTTTGGAACGGCGTAACTATCGCACGTGTTTTACGCTGACAACGCATGATCACAAAGTCGCTTTGCAATTGTAAACATCGTTATGGAAGTGCCATGTTGGAATCAGAAACGAGTAATACCACAAAACACAGGACGTATGCACCAGACGATCGAAGCGCTTCATCCGTATCCTTCTTATATGTCGTGTTTTGCGCTGTTACTGGGATTTTAATGCAACCTGTACCATCCGCCCCAAGTTCGCAATTTCGTAGAAGTACCATAGTAGGGCCTTCAATCCGCCACCGTTAATGATCGACATATATTCTTCGTTCCTATACATTAGGCTTCGGATGATGATGATGATGAAAAACTTTATCCCTCTCTAAAGGGAAGGGGGCAATGGATGAAAGGGTGGGGGAGGAACTACTTGAAGTAGACCTCCTTTATCCTCTCAAAGTCGGCCGGGAAACAGCTTGATTATGTTCAAACCTAAATACGCAAATTATTTCCACCATTGAGGTTATTGCATCAGTGGATAACGCATTGACATTGTGAAGTGTAGTAACCTTTCTCTCTTCTTTCTTTTTCCTGCAGATACAATGAGACAACAATTCGACAGATACACATAGGGCTGCTTACGTGTAGGAATACGAAAGGATTATACTCCCTTTGGAGAAATGTTTTCGATTGATGTGTTCGACATGCAATAAAATCTGCTCTCCTGAATCGGTGTGTGTGTTTACGTATACGGTGGGCACATATCACTTAATTTTATACACTCATAACGTGGCGTCGACCTTTCATCGCAGTAGACACCGAACCGATGAAATGCGAACAGCAAGTGACGCGCTGGAGGGAGGGCGCTCATCTCATATACTCATGACGTGGCGCCACCTCCTCCTCATTGGCTGCGTCGTCACGTGCCCAATGACGCACGCACGTGACCACACCTTTAGTGAACCAGATGGCTGTGATGTGAGGAGTGCAATCACGCACGCACTGGGCACATCTTCAGTCAGCCAGAACCGCGGCGCCCACTGGCATCGGTTGAAGAACGCTCGTCTCGTCGTACCCTGGAGGCCCGGGTTCGATTGTCACCCAGACCGAGATACACCAAATCCATTCATTTACGTTATTTACAGGAACCTCTCTGAGAAATCTGACGCCCATCCAAGCATTTTTGTTGTGGTTTCACTCTTTCCGCCACCTTTCGGCCCAGCCGACTACCACGAACTTTCGCGTAATGGAACACGTCATGTCGTCTTTCTTGTCCGTGTCAAGCCAGCGCTACGACTTGGATTCACACCCAATGCTTTCGCTGTAAATATTGGTCAGAGAGAATAGCCATGAGTATACGTAGAACTCCATAGAATATGCAAGGGGGACCCTATAGCAGGTGTCGACCAGCTGGAATTCAGTGGTGAGCTCACTTGAAGTTTGAGGCGGGGCCAAGTTAAATTTAAGGGTTGGACCAACTAATTTTGGGTTGAGCCAACATGAAATTTGGGGTAGGCTGAACCTTGCTCTGGCACCGAGCCAACTGAGCGGAGCGTTGACTGCTGCGAACACTTTAACTACGTCGGTTTTTGCAGCCAAACGCAGTCCACGTCTCTGGAAACCTAAACCGCTGTGCACGAGGGGTGCACGTGCTCTATATAACGGAACGCTCGACAACGCTGGCGCCGGCACCAACGGCGAAGGCGCCTCAAGCCTACGTATAGTTACTATGACAATGTTATGCTGCGTCATTTATTGTTCAATGCTGCTCACGTAGTTCAGTGACGTCGTGCGTCGGCGGAGTCGATGTCCCCATTGAATTCACGGAAAATCCATAGTAGTTCAAAACGAACGTACTGTTGCAATTTTTAATGAATTGAATGGGAATTATAGGAAGCTTCAGCTAAAGGACATGCTCCCCGTGCAAAACATAACATTGTGCTATCCCAACTTCTCTACGACGATGTCTGTATGAAAATGTAGTCTCTCCAATTCATATCCTAAAGGCTGTGCTCGACATGGAGGTTCTTTTGGATGCCAAAGGCGGGGTGAATTGCGGTTATTTGGCTCCATCGACACCGTCTGAGAAAAATATAATCGTCAACCGCAGTAACTGTGACACTTCAGTTTCAGCGGGCTCATTGTCTCGGAAAATTGCAACTGAATGCTCCCTGCAATGCCTATCACATCTCGGATATGGAGAAAATGTGATTACCGGCGAACTGTGGCACGATGAAATTCGCTTGTCGGAGCGTGTTTAAGTGGATATATATATATATATATATATATATATATATATATATATATATATATATATATATATATATATATACAGGCTGTCCCACATAACTTGAGGCAGATTTAAAAATGAAAAGTATCAAATGAAATTATTTTTCCGGTTATAAGAGAACGCAACAATGTTGTAGAAAAGGTTGAGCCTGACATAGCATTCCTTGTGCGCGCAATATTCAAAGCGACCTCACGGCGTCAGAATTTTTTTGCAGAAAGAAATCGCTTCATAATAAGTACTTCCCGCATTAACGTAACATAGTATGATTTTTCATCAGCAGAATTGCAGATAGTTGTATAAGCACTTAGTATACTTGAGATGTGGGTTAACACGCACACGCACACACACACACACACACCCACACACACACACACACACGCACACACACACACGCACACACACACACACGCACACACACACACACACATACACACACACACACACACACACGCACGCACGCGCACACGTACGTGTGCCCCAGTAAAATTCGACCAAGATTTTTAACAAAAACCGAAGCGCTCTACAGAAATGCTACCGGTGCATGATAGCCGTAGTCATGTCTACTTAGGGCCAGTTTCCTTTTAATCACGTGGTCTTACTTATTTTTTTTATTTTATTGACTGAATTTCTTAATTATTGCTTCAATCGCAAACCCATCAATTACAAAGTTGTAGGACGACACATCGAATAACCTCCGAATCAAGCATTTGTTTCGTGCTCAACTTTGCCTCGTTGGTTTTTCTGCGAAATAACGAAAGCTCGCCAATCTATAATACGAAATAGATGCGCGCTTCCGCACCGCTACTGAAGCGCTCCGAAGCAAATAGCCACGGAATGACAGCTTTACTAGTGCTGGCAGCTCGATACAGGGCTTCAGGCTATGTGGCAGTCGAGGCATCATGATAACGCGCCGCAGACGCATTGATAGGCCTAACGCAGCCGTACGGGGCCGGGGGAAGGGGGGGGGGGAGGAGGTAAAGAAGACGCGAAACCGTAACGGCGCACTTTGCACTGTAATTTTGCGCACTCATCTTGTTCCGTAGGTAGGTGCGCCCGGAACGTATGTTCCACTTGTTCCATTTAGCAATAGAAACAAACCTTGCGCAGGCTATCTCCATATGATGCGTTTTGGTGGATCCGTTTGACCAGCATATGCTGTTGTTGATTACGTAAATGATTTTTGCTTGACATGTCAGTACGTAGATAATAACGGGAAATCTCAACGGTACCACGCCAGTGAGCTGCTCTTCAAGATGACAGTGATGTCATTCACGAATGATTGGAGAGCTCAAATGACTCTGGCTCTGGAGGCGGCGGATTGCGCCAAGTGGAAGACAGTCAAGCTACTCCGGATGTGTCAGCATGGAGGACGTCTTAATCAGCCAACAATACTCAGAACGTACGAAGTCCTTTGCGAGATGGGGAACTTCACTAGAAAGCGACACAGGACTGCGACGGTAGTTCAAGAAGCGGCAAACCGAGAACGCGCGTCAATATCTGCTTCTCCTTCTTCTCTACATGATTAAGGTCAAAAATTTGCTTTAATCTTGAAGATGTCGGCACCACTCGACGGCTAATGGTGCAAGCATTACGCCGATACCAAATTTTCAACGGTGGTTGGAGATTTCCTCAGTCGTTCGAGGTCTTTCCTGTGCGAACTCTCCCCCTACAGAGGCTCGGCGGGCGAGCTCAGCGTAGCTCCGCACGCTCAAGCCACGATGTTTACGGCTATGAAAATCACCGTTGACGGTGAGTATGTCTCTCCCAACGAAGTCAGTGAAAGCGCTGGGGGGACCACGGCATTATACAAGCGAAAACCCATCAGCCAGGACCCGCTCGGGCAGGGCGGCCGAGTCACCGACACGCCACGTGGCAGGAATAAAAGCCAGGCCCTGGCGAGTGTCATGACACGGCTAACCACTGCTTCGAGATTGCCTCGACTACCGAAAGAGCATGTTCTACTCCTAATCCGTCCACGTGGAGAAGTGGACATCAAGAAGATGGGCCACCTCAGAGTTGCCCAGGCCCTCATTACCGCCGCTAGACTTAAGGTGGCCGATACGCGGAAGATATCATATGTGCGAACATGGTGCAAAACATATTGGTGGCACGCCATCAAGGCGCAACGCCATGGCCTACGCCGATTGGAAAGCGATACTTATTGAACAAGAATGTTACGATATGTTAGTGCATATATTGCAGCCCCGAAAACTATTGCAAGGGAGTTATTCGTGACATTGATCCAACCATCGATCGAGAGGAGCTGAAACACCTCATCATTCGACCCAAGTATTCAAGCACCCTCGAGGTGAGAAGAATCAAGAGCACAAGCACGGTAGTCATCCTGTTTGATGGACTCAAAGTCCCAGACTGCGTAGAATGTGGTCTTAGTTTGGTCAAATGCTCACTCTAACTTTGTTGGGGTTTTCAGTCGGAGGGAAGGGACGTGTTCGCGTGGTACAAGCACGTCCATTGGCTTGATTGGTGGTAACGTGTTCGTAGCTTTGTTTAAAATTATGTGTCACCTCTGTGTCGTCCGCTGAAAAGATTCGCTGGTCATCCGCTTTATGAATGAATGAATGAATGAATGAAATATTATTTTGAAAGAAAAAACTACAAAGAATCTCTGTCAAAGCGGCTAACAAAAAGGCACGAATGCCTGACTAAGTGTCAGTCCCCTTCCCCGACCCGTTCCCAGTGCACAAAACACTCAACCACACAGGGTTAGCATGGTACACAATGTGGATACATAGACAAAAAATAAGAAGTACATGAAATACGTATAAGAAATATTGAATGCGATTTGTGCACAAAAGAATGAACAGTCATACCTGAAGCGACAGCAAATACATGTTCACTTTTTTTTAAGTGTTTAGGGGCGGTGATTCATTTACTATAGTGAATAAGCCAGGGTGATGATTCAGAAAATATGCAACTATGAATGCCGGCTTTTCCATGCCGTAATTTGTACGAATCTTGCCCTTGTTGTAAATTAATTGCCTTGTGTTGTATTTGTGTTCATTCGGGAGGTATGCTTTAAAAACAGCGCTTTCATTGAGGGTTACCTCTTTAAATATAGCATGGTTATTTTTTTGTTAATAGGTTTTTCTATTGTTAAAACACAATTATTCTTGAAAAGCGGACTGGAGTGGCTACCATATAGAGCGCATTCTCAATTCCCCGAATCACGCGTTTCTGCAAGGTTAGTACACTGTGTATTTTGGTTTTCGTCGTGTAACACCAAACAGATGGACAATATTGGTGGCGCTAATGCACTAGGCTATAGTATAATTGTTTTCTTTTAATTTAGAAAGCGATAGACGCGTTAATTTATTACTAACACCGATGGATCTTGCAGTGCTGGTTTTAATATTGACGATATGAGTGGACCAGTTTAGGTTTTTTTCAAACGTAACACCAAGGAACCTCTGGAACGTGGAACCTCTGGGACAGAGTGGAACGGCTCTATCTTTTTTTCTGTTTTTTTTCTTTCTCCCGCACCGGGAGCATCACCGCTGCCGTAAAGAGCCTCCCTACAAGCTTGCATGTAGGCTCCCTACGCTGTGAGAAAGGCAGCGTAGGGAAGGCATTCCGATGGGCAGTCCTTTTTCTGTAATCGTGGCTGATCTGTTAATGCAACACGTGGAAACGGCTGTGATAACGTGCTTGCTCTTTCCTGTCGAAATGCACTGTCGCTATGTGGATGAAACTTTTGTCATTGTCGAAAATAAAAACCTGCATGCCATGCATAAGGCGCTTAGTGCCGTCCATCATGCCATCCAATTTACATGCGAGACGGAAAATAGTGGCAGCTTAGCCTTTCTAGATGTGCTGGTACGACGGAGCGAAGGAAGTTCAGTAAAGATGGCCGTCTATCACAAATCTTGCGATAAACGGCTGACGATGCCACCCGCATACGCAGCGAAACGTCTATGTTTTTGTTATTTTATTGTTGAGTAAAGCCAGTGAAAACAACATGTTGAAGTACATTCAATGAATACTTCTGGTGGCCTGCCTACAAGAACCAGGCTTGTCGAAAATTCAGCCATATCCGTTCATCAGCCACTGAAAAGAAACGGCATGACCACTGTGGAAGGAACTCCTCTTGCCCAAGAAAGTACAACTCCTCCTAAAGAAACGACAGTAGCTCAAATTGGAGCCTCTGCAAAAGTGGAAACGGAGCGCGGCGACAACATCCCGCGGCAGTTGCCTCCCACCGGTTACGCCACAGACAAAAGGCCCCCGCCAACAAATAAAGGTCGCGCAAAGCGGCTACGTGAGCAGCGACCAGATATAATAAAGCGGTTAACTGCAAGGCCACGGAAACCAGCATGCACGGTCCTCCAAAATATCGTAGCCACGACGCATCGCAGCACCACATGCTCGTTGGACTCTTGAAGGGGGCAATCGGGACACAGCGAAGGTGGGATAATGCCCCACTGCTATAGCCTGTGACGAGTTGGAAGCACTTGGCACCCTAGACGCAACATGAAGTCACGTATGTGGCATGGCAGAAATGACGCCGTTATCACATCCCACGACTAGTTACTGGAACGTGCGCAGTGCGCTGGGGGAACCAGAGGAAGCAGTAAGGCTGACATGGTATCTACTACACGGTTTTCTAGAACGTCTACATCAGGACGTACCTGTTGTATGTGGCAATAAAATACCGCAGCCGTACAGTAAAATGCAGGTGCGTTTAATACTTGTGGTCCGCGACTTAGAAGCACGTCCGATAACATGTAACAAATTTTTGTACATTGACCACATATTGTGCCATTGTCCTCAATTTCAAGCCCAAAGACAGTATTTGTCCGACACATTGAGTAAACTAGACGATCGTCCTCTAAGTGAACAGACAATATTAGAGCACCGTCCCGACCGATCATCGGCTCAGAAGGCAGTGAAGGCACTTTTGTGTTTTCTCAGAACTTCTGGTTTGCTCGAGCGACTTTAACTGAAGTGCTGTCCGTACGCGTACCTACACCTTCTCTCTCCCTTCTTTCTCTTCCCCTTCTCCCTTCCCCCAGTGTAGGGTAGCCAACCAGACTATTGACTGGTTAACATCCCTGCCTTCCTGTATTCTTCTCTCTCTCTCTCTTGTGCCAAGGAAATAGCAAGCGAGTTCCCGCGCAGGACACTGATCGCGCTGTAACAGGCGGGACAGGAATCGCAGAGCAAGCAGCCGGCAGCACACATACACCGATGGAAACGCGAAGCCACCGCGAGGGCGTGGTTGCCCAAGCGCGGCGCGATAGACAAGTTCTGCACGGCCCGACCAGAAGTAGGAACTGAAAAGGGACTGCTAAGACCTCGTAACCCGTAATGGTGGCTGTACAAATCCAACCCATGAACATCTTGAATATTTCGCTTTACATCTTCAACAATTGCCAATGTTTCACACGGACGGTTCGTCGATGGAGCCGAATAATACCGCATAACCACCCCTACGGCATCTTACACAAGCTCAACAGAGGTACACTGACTAATATGACTTTAAGAGAGTACCTATTCACACACACGTTGTGATATCAAAGAAGGAGCTGTCATAATGTTACATTTTGTTAGCTGGGCGTGTCTTTTAGCTGAAACGTCTTATAATCGCCATCCTTTTGATTAAACACGTAAAAGTAGGTCAGTTTTGGACTCTTTCTGATTTTCCGTAAATTCATTGGAGCCAGCAACTCCGCCGAAGCACAAGCTCATTGAACCACGCCACCAGCCTTGTCCAATAAATGACGCAGCATATTACTATCATAGTAATTACACGGATGCTCCAGGCGACTATGTCGGTGTTGTCGGCGCCGCCATCGTCGAGCAGTCCCGTGTTACGTCTCCACACGGCCAAGGGTGTCAATTAGGCGGTGACCATGACAACCCACCGACCGCACCTTTCCTTCAGCAGCACCTATCCTTAAGTCAACGCAGCTTTGACGCCGACGGTTGACGGGTAAGCAAAAGACCCCTCCTCCTGCACCTGACAGCCTGAAGTAATGATGAAAAGTGCCAACGTCGAATGGTATACCGTGAGGACGGCTTCGGCCTTGGATTCCCGGATTGCTACGCGCTTGCTAAATATGCGGGGGTGAAGGTACGACATACCAGGCTGAGTTCCGCGGAATAGGGCGTTATCATGGGTGGGATATTGCGACCGAATCGACGATTGTGGTTGGCCGCGATACAGTCATCAGATTCCGAAGTCTAGTCACCAAGAAAAGACGATCGTATTAACACTGCTCCTGGGCCTTCGGTTGCCGCAACCGACACAGCGACGGCAAAAGGCTTCTTTCTTTACCATCCGGCGAGCGTAACGGCCAAAGAAGAAAAGTGTGGATACATAGGGCCGGGTGGGCTGACTTCGAGGAAGTGGCAGAAACCGCACGGTTTTGTGAAGTGCCACGGTTCCTCACAACCTGTTCTTTTGAGCCTAGTTCACGCCTGCCGCTTCGAAAAAGTGTATGTGTTCATGCTGTGCGTGCTTTTAGCATATTTAGGTTGGCTTTTTATCGAATGTGCTCTCTTTTTTTCATGTAGTTTCGTATTGCGGCGAAAGTGTACGCATCTGCAGCTGGCCTGTGACATAAAAGTGAATTCATTTATGCTCTGTTTTGAGCTCCACCAAAAGTTAGCGCATTTTCGTCGCTTTTGCAATGTTCACTATGACTTGCTCACAATGCCCGTGCGAGGAGAATCACGGAACACCAAAGAGGAATCTCTCCACGGGCGTCTTGCATTTCTTCTCTATCCCGGCTGCTGCCGAACGCGTCCTCAATATTGGAAGCATGAGCAGCGGCTACTCGCATGTTTTGTGTGCAGGAATATAATGGCCGAGAAAGGCCACAAAGGACCGCAGGCCCGCTGATAAGGATTAACATTTTTACTGCTTAACGTTAACATTGTTATACGCCCGATTCAGTAAATGGACATCGCATGCGCCATATGCACTGCATGTGAACCCCACGAAACCACGTACACATACTTTCACGCTGTCAAAACTTGAAACTCTGGTAAATACGCGCGTGTATGAGCATACATCGTGCATGCGTCATGTTTCGGCAACACGAACTCTTAACATGCGCGTGCTTTACGCCTTGAATAATGGTCCCTTGCTATATTTACTTCCGCAATTCCAACACGACATCTTTAGGGCCAGTTACCGAATGACGAAGCCAGATCTCGATGGAAAAACTGCTCCGCATGTCTCGAACGACCTTTTCCGGGGATTTCCTCCGGTAGCGTGTTAGCCGTCGTCTGCTACGCCAGGGCCAGCACGGGCGGCGCCACCGTCTAGGCCGCGCGAAGCGAAGGAGGAGAGAAGCGGTTGGCGCTACTTTTGTCGATTGAGGAGTTTTAGGCTGCCACGGATGCGAGCGCCATCTGATGGTGCTGCAAAGAACCGAACGGAGTGTGCGGCTCGTGTGCTCCTCTGTGATTGGTTGGCCTATACGGCGACAGAAGACCCACGCAACTACCACAGTGACGAAACCATAAGAAGTTAGGAAAGAAATGCTTCGCTTTTAAAATACATCATTCGGATAGAGCGAACACCACTTAAGCAAAATAAGGCACAACAAAAGAATTGCACACAATGAAAACTGACGCGCGTCTAAAGAGTCGGAAAAATATAGTACAGCCACGCGAATGTCCCTCGTGCAATTCATTGCTTTGACACGCGTGGCGCGTTGGCGCGTCTTCCGGATTAAGTTGTCCGCAATAAAAGTGAGCGCGCCCTTATTTTAGCCAACCATGAAGATAGCAGATAGTGTAATATGTGGCGCGTTACTGCGAGGTTGAGCATATGTCATCTTGTGACTCTATACATTCAATGCCGAAAAAAACTTACGCTTGCTCGGTGGTGCTCACTACATGGTGGCTGGCGAAATCCACAGCTCGTCTCTTATCGTACTGAACGTGGCACTTTGGCTCTGCAGTAATGTAAATAAACAGACCTGATCATTGTAACAGACGAGAGAAAACGTTTGGGGACCAAAAGTGGGGCTAATCTTTTTTTTTTTTTCTTACTTCCCAGCCTAGGCATGGAGGCTGAAATCAAGTGGTAGTGCGTATACCTGTATAGCTGTTTGAGTAGAGTCACGCATTGAGATAATTTCAGGTTGTACGGTTGTGCTCGAAGAAATTTTTTTTTTTATGATGCCATGGTCAGTAGACTTTTTCACTCAACTGCACCGTTAACTGTACAGTGTACCATACTTCAAAACTATGTAAGCTTCGCTTACATGAACAGTCATCAGGGAATGGTTCTTCACATTCTTTTTAAATGCGCAAGCGTTTACATGTTTACCCTACAAGAACATTGTCCTTCACGTAAGACAACGAATGGCTCATACTCCCTTAAGCAATGACTCCTACCCCCACAAGAAAGAAAAAAAATCAATGGCTCATACCCACGTATGACAGAGGCTACAAGCCCTCCGCAAGATAAAGCGAATAGTGCACAGATTCGTTGAAATCACCTACACAACACACAGAACAGAGCACGTTTTAGTAAAGAACAAGCTCAAAACAAGCATCCGATTCACCATTAAAGTACTGCATACCAACCTTAGAAAATGTAGTTGTGGTTTTGCAACAGCTTCGCTAAATTAACGTTAATTACCATTAATTAACACCAAAGATCGTGCGTTCCAATTCCACCAAAAGTTGAGGCTCCGAGTGCCTTAATTACCTCTATCTTAATGACCTATGAATAATTAACTTCAGCTTAACTAACATCGATGGTCGTGGCTTCTAGTGCCCAAATGAACCCTATCTCAATTGAACGGCCTTATCGAGCACGCTATCATTCATGATAAGCGAATGACCGATGAAGGCTGACAAGGGTTTATACTGGTCAGATCAAGATCCACAGCATTGATAATGACACCGGGCTTCCTCGAGATGAGCAAGTGGCCCGATGCGTAGGCACACTTAGATAAGTGCCATATGAGTTGCTGCATTATTTTCTTTTCATTCCAATCCCTTTCGATCTGCATAGGAAGCGCTTTCGCACCGCGGTGCGACGTCAGAGAAACAGCAGCACCGCAGCCCGTTCTGACATGGCTGTTGGTGTTGCAGCGGAAGCTCGGGCTCACTGCTGGGACAGCGGGGCGCGAAATCAAAACATGCGAAAAGCAAAAAAAAAAGAGAGAGCAAGTGACAGTACCACCCGGAGGCATTGCCAGTGATAGCAAGGTTTAGCATTGCGATCGAGCTGCTAGGAAGGTGCTTTGACTATACGGGGGAGCAACACACTGGCGTGACGCAGCACGCAAGGCGACTGCTGCAGCGCCAACGAAACAGCACCCTCCGGGCTACCAGGCGTCTTAGAACGCTAGTGCGATAAGCAGCGCCTCCAATGACCCCGGAGGCGTCGCCTCTTGATTGTGCACGAAACGAGACCAGCGCCAACCATCGACCTTAGTCAAATCGAAGTGAAATATTGCATGAATTTAGTTTAACGCTTACGGTCTCTTATTCTCAGAGCTGCGCGTACACGCAGGCAGCTGAACGGGAAAGACAGTGTGCTTAAGGTATGCCAGTAACGGAAGCCAGAAGGCCAAGCCTTGCTTTGGCACCGAGCCGGCAAGTGGAGAATCGCTGCACCAATTCTTTTTTTGTTTTTTGCAGCCAAACGCCGTACGCGTGTTTAAAGACCTAAACCTCGATGGGCGAGTGGCGCTCGTGTGGGATATAACGGGTGTTGCTGCTGGACATGGCGCTTTGGCCACGGTAACGATCAAGACCGCCGACGAGTGCAGCCGGTGGTACACATGAAGGATAAAGGGCCTATTTTAAATTACTAACTAAGCCGATAGTTTTAAGGACGCCGTGTCGCAAGAAAGCCGGTGCTGGCGTCACGCATCCAGCATTGACCATGGTTTCGGCAAAAAACATTTGGATATAAGCACCCCCGACCACGCATACCCACTCACGCACAGCCTCTATACAGCGCAATGAAGTTACTGAACTTATTGAATTTTGCAAAGAAAATACGTGAGAAAAATTGTACCGTGCGACTTCCGTACAAGCAACAGACGCGATAGTGCCAGACTGTAATTTGAATATACGAGAAAAAATAGTTCTGTAACGTGGAAACTGAAACACAAATCCTTTTTCCAGCGTTTGTACGAAACGCAGACCGGCTGGCGCTAATCTAGGAAGCCACTAAGAGCCGCGCCTGGTTCCTTGCAACACCTCCAGATGGCGCTCGCCTCCACCGCATCGCGGCGGAGGCGACACTCTCCCGCCTGGGAGAGCATTCATGTATGCGTAGAGGAATAACATTAATTCACAGTCGAGGAAAAGAACTAGGAAGCTTACCAGCAAGTATGCGGCCTGTATGGTGAGCAACACAGCAACAAAGAACGTCAAGTGGTAAGTCAGAGATACTAAGATGATCTCATGGTCTGAGGAAATGTAGAAAACCTTTCCATGCTACATAAGAGGAAAAAATGAAATCAGAGAAAAAAAAGAATTTATGATAACTCAAAGGGAAGTTCTCAACTTTTCGACGCGAGATCAGTATACCTTAGAATACGCGCCTATAAAGTGAGATAGAAGAAGAAAAAAAAGGCATGTGCTTGCTGCGGTAAGGCTAGGGGAACGATGGAAATTTTTTTGTTAGAATGTGAAGATATTGGCCAAGTGGTCAATTTTAGGAATCACTCAAAGTCCTTGAAGCCCTTTGGTTCAGCGCGAGTAGGGTGAAAGTAAACATGTCCGCAATAGTGATTAGTAAGGCGCGATATGAAGATTGGTGGAAGAAAAGCAGGGAAGCTACAAACAACGGAAGAATGCAAAAACAAAGTTCACAATAGGGGTTCAGGAACTTTGGTTATGGGAAATCATCGTGGGTTTCTTTCCTTTCCTTTTTTATTTTTTAGCATGGCTAGGTCATTAGGCCAATGAAATAACAATAGCTTGGCGACGCAAACCACCACGCATTTCCTAAGGGCACGCTCATAACATCCATCCATCCGCCCATTGACGACTTCGCAAAAGGCTGCGTTTCTGCCACAACGATCCCTTTCGTGCATGGAGATGCCCGCCCGCGTTTTCCGGTATACATTACGGTTACATAAGCTACAGCAACCGGGAAGCGGGAGAAGCAGTCAGGGATCTTCGAATTCTACGGCGTTCCACTCTTAAATGCGAAGCTTAAGCGTCCTCGAAACTTTTACAATGGGTACAGATACGGAAGCCCACTTTATGCTGGAGCATATTAAACGTCTGAGTTCACCTGAGGACACGTCAGCCCTTCTGCACGAAAAGTCTCCGCTGTTAATACGGTCGTCTTTTCTAGGTGAATAGACTTGGGAACCTGACCACTGTATCCTGGCCGACCACAATCGTCCGATCGGTCGCAATATCCCACCCATGATATCGCACCATTCCGCGGAACTCCGCCTCCTATGTCGTACCTTCGCCCCTGCATATTTAGCAAGCGCGTAGCAATCTGGTAATCCGAGGTCGAAGCCCTTCCCACGGCAGCATTCGACGTTGGCCCTTTTCATCATTACTTCAGGCTGTCAATTGCAGGATGAGGGGTCTTTTGTTTAGCCGTCAGGTGTCAGCTTCAAAGCGGCGTTGACTTAAGGATAGGTGCTACTGAAGGAAAGGTGTGGTCGGTGGGTTGTCATGGTCTACGTCTAATTGTTGCCCTTGGCCGTGTGGAGACGTAAGACGGGACTGCTCGACGACGGCGGCGCCGACACCAACGGCGATGTCACCACTAGCGTGCGTGTAATTACTGACAGTAATATGCTGTGTCATTTATTGGTCAGCGCTGGTCGCGTGGTTCAATGAGCTGTGCCTTGGCGGTGCTGGCCCCAATGAATTCTCAGAAAATCAGAAAGAATTCAAAACTGTAGCACTTTTACGTGTTTCATCAATTGGATGGCGATAATAGGATGAATCAGCTAAAAGACGTCTCCTGCGAACACAATATTAGATTACGACTACTCAGCCTTTGCTATGACTACGAGTGTATGAATTGGTACTATGTCAAATTCACCCTGAACTTTGTACGCCTAAGGTGGTTGACCAAGATGCAGTAGACGTGGTTATATGTCATTCTTTGGCTCCGTCGACACTCTCAATCTACCGCGCTTAGTATGACAGTTCAGTTTTAGAGGCCTCAGTGTTTCGGGCATGAAAAAATTTGATTACCGGAGAACTATGGCACGATGAAACTCGCTTAGTTACTTAGGCAATTCTTTCATTTTCCCTTAATTGACGGATGAGCAACGTTTAATTATTCAAATTTTAAGTATTTTTGGCTGCAGACTCCAAGCGTGACACGCATAGTCATAGAGCACTTTGAGAACCTCTGAATAGTTTGTTTCGTACACGATAAATCTCACATGGTCCTTTCTTCCATGTTCCAAAGAAAGCCGGCGAAATACGAAAAGACGCCACGTGACGGGGCGATTGCGCACTGTTATTGTGCTGCTCTCAAGCGTGCGATGAATGAAAAAGGTCGGCTGCAGCAAGACTGGCCAGCGAGAGGGCGTTATGTCTGGTGTAATTATCTGGGCGCGCGGCTTTTATCGCACGATAAATGCGTGCTGCTGGCCGAGCAGTGCCGAAGCGATAAAGCGTCTAAAGAGACAAAAGAGAACAAGAACATAGCTTTGCTTTTTTAAATGCTTGAAATGGGCAAGAGCTGCCAGCCTGCCGACGGAGTGTAAGGGGGTTGGGTGGGGAGGCGCGTTAGGGCCGGAATAATTTGCCAGTGGCCTTCAATTCAAAAAGCGCTCTTTGATTATAATGCGCATTCGGATAGTTCACCATCTGCTCCAGGCACGTTTGGCATCTCATAGGCACATTCTCCAAGGTGTTCTTGATCATGGTATCAGGAATAGAGTTGCAGACTGCTCCTATTTTATCTTTAAGGTTCTCTGATGTTGTGTACTTGTTGTGATGTTGTGTACTCTGATGTCCGGTGTACTTGACCGCTGACGTGGCCCCAGAGAAATAAATCCAGGGTATTTAAATGTGGTGACCATATCGGCCAAGCAATGGGTCCGTGCTGTCCAATCCACTGCTACGGGAATACTTGATGCAGCCATTTGCAAGCTTTCTGCTGCGCTGCGCGGGAGCACCATCATGCTGATACCAAATATCCTTGATCCTCTTGCCAATGAAACTTCGCAAAGAAAATCCTCGAGTGCCCCCTCAAGGATGTCGTTGACGTATCTTTTGCATGTAAGTGTATTATCAAAAAACACGAGGACAATGATGGTACCATCATAAATTGCATGCCGCACAATAACCGACCACTGATATTTTTGTTTCTTAAAAAGCTAGTGAGGGTTTTCATCGCTCCAATAAAGAACGTTGTGGATGTTCACTTGGGCATTACGCCAGAAGCGTAGCTTCAGTGGTCCACAGTATTTTGTTGACGAAGCGTAACTCCTCCTCTGTCTGGATTATAATCCAGTTATATATAATCAAGTAACATAACATGACTCTTCATCAGCAGAATAGGAGGTGGCTGTATAAGCACTTAGTAAACTTGGGATGAGGAATCGGCCACACACACACACACACACACACAAAGACGTATATATATATATATATATATATTTGACGCATCGACTATTGTAAGTTACGCTATACGCATACATGCACATCTCGCACTGTATTATATACGGGATGGATATATTTTGATATTGCTGCTTTTACGTAGTGACCAAAATTGCACCATGTTCAGTCGCGTCTACGCCCCTATTTCTTGCGAGAGATCGCGCCTCGTGAGATATGAGCCGGTGAACGTGGTCTCCTTTCGCCAGAAACCGAGGGATAATATTGAAACTTGGCTTTTGCATGACGCCTAGATAAAAGGAGAGGGAGCTGTTTTTCTTTAAAAAGAAGAAGCTTGTACTCTAAAATGCCATAACGTGGCTGTAATTTTCTCTTCCTTTCATGTTACATCATGTAATGAGAATGGGAAATAAAGAAAGGACGCCTGTAAATAAATGCACTTTTGGAACGGCGTAACTTTCGCACGTGTTTTACGCTGACAACGCATGATCACAAAGTCGCTTTGCAATTGTAAACATCGTTATGGAAGTGCCATGTTGGAATCAGAAACGAGTAATACCACAAAACACAGGACGTATGCACCAGACGATCGAAGCGCTTCATCCGTATCCTTCTTATATGTCGTGCTTTGCGCTGTTACTGGGATTTTAATGCAACCTGTACCATCCGCCCCAAGTTCGCAATTTCGTAGAAGTACCATAGTAGGGCCTCCAATCCGCCACCGTTAATGATCGACATATATTCTTCGTTCCTATACATTAGGCTTCGGATGATGATGATGATGAAAAACTTTATCCCTCTTTAAAGGGAAGGGGGCAATGGATGAAAGGGTGGGGGAGGAACTACTTGAAGTAGACCTCCTTTATCCTCTCAAAGTCGGCCGGGAAACAGCTTGATTATGTTCAAACCTAAATACGCAAATTATTTCCACCATTGAGGTTATTGCATCAGTGGATAACGCATTGACATTGTGAAGTGTAGTAACCTTTCTCTCTTCTTTCTTTTTCCTGCAGATACAATGAGACAACAATTCGACAGATACACATAGGGCTGCTTACGTGTAGGAATACGAAAGGATTATACTCCCTTTGGAGAAATGTTTTCGATTGATGTGTTCGACATGCAATAAAATCTGCTCTCCTGAATCGGTGTGTGTGTTTACGTATACGGTGGGCACATATCACTTAATTTTATACACTCATAACGTGGCGTCGACCTTTCATCGCAGTAGACACCGAACCGATGAAATGCGAACAGCAAGTGACGCGCTGGAGGGAGGGCGCTCATCTCATATACTCATGACGTGGCGCCACCTCCTCCTCATTGGCTGCGTCGTCACGTGCCCAATGACGCACGCACGTGACCACACCTTTAGTGAACCAGATGGCTGTGATGTGAGGAGTGCAATCACGCACGCACTGGGCACATCTTCAGTCAGCCAGAACCGCGGCGCCCACTGGCGTCGGTTGAAGAACGCTCGTCTCGTCGTACCCTGGAGGCCCGGGTTCGATTGTCACCCAGACCGAGATACACCAAATCCATTCATTTACGTTATTTACAGGAACCTCTCTGAGAAATCTGACGCCCATCCAAGCATTTTTGTTGTGGTTTCACTCTTTCCGCCACCTTTCGGCCCAGCCGACTACCACGAACTTTCGCGTAATGGAACACGTCATGTCGTCTTTCTTGTCCGTGTCAAGCCAGCGCTACGACTTGGATTCACACCCAATGCTTTCGCTGTAAATATTGGTCAGAGAGAATAGCCATGAGTATACGTAGAACTCCATAGAATATGCAAGGGGGACCCTATAGCAGGTGTCGACCAGCTGGAATTCAGTGGTGAGCTCACTTGAAGTTTGAGGCGGGGCCAAGTTAAATTTAAGGGTTGGACCAACTAATTTTGGGTTGAGCCAACATGAAATTTGGGGTAGGCTGAACCTTGCTCTGGCACCGAGCCAACTGAGCGGAGCGTTGACTGCTGCGAACACTTTAACTACGTCGGTTTTTGCAGCCAAACGCAGTCCACGTCTCTGGAAACCTAAACCGCTGTGCACGAGGGGTGCACGTGCTCTATATAACGGAACGCTCGACAACGCTGGCGCCGGCACCAACGGCGAAGGCGCCTCAAGCCTACGTATAGTTACTATGACAATGTTATGCTGCGTCATTTATTGTTCAATGCTGCTCACGTGGTTCAGTGACGTCGTGCGTCGGCGGAGTCGATGTCCCCATTGAATTCACGGAAAATCCATAGTAGTTCAAAACGAACGTACTGTTGCAATTTTTAATGAATTGAATGGGAATTATAGGAAGCTTCAGCTAAAGGACATGCTCCCCGTGCAAAACATAACATTGTGCTATCCCAACTTCTCTACGACGATGTCTGTATGAAAATGTAGTCTCTCCAATTCATATCCTAAAGGCTGTGCTCGACATGGAGGTTCTTTTGGATGCCAAAGGCGGGGTGAATTGCGGTTATTTGGCTCCATCGACACCGTCTGATAAAAATATAATCGTCAACCGCAGTAACTGTGACACTTCAGTTTCAGCGGGCTCATTGTTTCGGAAAATTGCAACTGAATGCTCCCTGCAATGCCTATCACATCTCGGATATGGAGAAAATGTGATTACCGGCGAACTGTGGCACGATGAAATTCGCTTGTCGGAGCGTGTTTAAGTGGATATATATATATATATATATATATATATATATATATATATATATATATATATATATATATACAGGCTGTCCCACATAACTTGAGGCAGATTTAAAAATGAAAAGTATCAAATGAAATTATTTTTCCGGTTATAAGAGAACGCAACAATGTTGTAGAAAAGGTTGAGCCTGACATAGCATTCCTTGTGCGCGCAATATTCAAAGCGACCTCACGGCGTCAGAATTTTTTTGCAGAAAGAAATCGCTTCATAATAAGTACTTCCCGCATTAACGTAACATAGTATGATTTTTCATCAGCAGAATTGCAGATAGTTGTATAAGCACTTAGTATACTTGAGATGTGGGTTAACACGCACACACACACACACACACACACACACACACACACACACACACACACACACACGCACACACACACACACACGCACACACACACACACACACACACACACACACATACACACACACACACACACACGCACGCACGCACGCGCACACGTACGTGTGCCCCAGTAAAATTCGACCAAGATTTTTAACAAAAACCGAAGCGCTCTACAGAAATGCTACCGGTGCATGATAGCCGTAGTCATGTCTACTTAGGGCCAGTATCCTTTTAATCACGTGGTCTTACTTATTTTTTTTATTTTATTGACTGAATTTCTTAATTATTGCTTCAATCGCAAACCCATCAATTACAAAGTTGTAGGACGACACATCGAATAACCTCCGAATCAAGCATTTGTTTCGTGCTCAACTTTGCCTCGTTGGTTTTTCTGCGAAATAACGAAAGCTCGCCAATCTATAATACGAAATAGATGCGCGCTTCCGCACCGCTACTGAAGCGCTCCGAAGCAAATAGCCACGGAATGACAGCTTTACTAGTGCTGGCAGCTCGATACAGGGCTTCAGGCTATGTGGCAGTCGAGGCATCATGATAACGCGCCGCAGACGCATTGATAGGCCTAACGCAGCCGTACGGGGCCGGGGGAAGGGGGGGGGGAGGAGGTAAAGAAGACGCGAAACCGTAACGGCGCACTTTGCACTGTAATTTTGCGCACTCATCTTGTTCCGTAGGTAGGTGCGCCCGGAACGTATGTTCCACTTGTTCCATTTAGCAATAGAAACAAACCTTGCGCAGGCTATCTCCATATGATGCGTTTTGGTGGATCCGTTTGACCAGCATATGCTGTTGTTGATTACGTAAATGATTTTTGCTTGACATGTCAGTACGTAGATAATAACGGGAAATCTCAACGGTACCACGCCAGTGAGCTGCTCTTCAAGATGACAGTGATGTCATTCACGAATGATTGGAGAGCTCAAATGATTCTGGCTCTGGAGGCGGCGGACTGCGCCAATTGGAAGACAGTCAAGCTACTCCGGATGTGTTATCATGGAGGACGTCTTAATCAGCCAACAATACTCAGAACGTACGAAGTCCTTTGCGAGATGGGGAACTTCACTAGAAAGCGACACAGGACTGCGACGGTAGTTCAAGAAGCGGCAAACCGAGAACACGCGTCAATATCTGCTTCTCCTTCTTCTCTACATGATTAAGGTCAAAAATTTGCTTTAATCTTGAAGATGTCGGCACCACTCGACGGCTAATGGTGCAAGCATTACGCCGATACCAAATTTTCAACGGTGGTTGGAGATTTCCTCAGTCGTTCGAAGTCTTTCCTGTGCGAACTCTCCCCCTACAGAGGCTCGGCGGGCGAGCTCAGCGTAGCTCCGCACGCTCAAGCCACGATGTTTACGGCTATGAAAATCACCGTTGACGGTGAGTATGTCTCTCCCAACGAAGTCAGTGAAAGCGCTGGGGGGACCACGGCATTATACAAGCGAAAACCCATCAGCCAGGACCCGCTCGGGCAGGGCGGCCGAGTCACCGACACGCCACGTGGCAGGAATAAAAGCCAGGCCCTGGCGAGTGTCATGACACGGCTAACCACTGCTTCGTGATTGCCTCGACTACCGAAAGAGCATGTTCTACTCCTAATCCGTCCACGTGGAGAAGTGGACATCAAGAAGATGGGCCACCTCAGAGTTGCCCAGGCCCTCATTACCGCCGCTAGACTTAAGGTGGCCGATACGCGGAAGATATCATATGTGCGAACATGGTGCAAAACATATTGGTGGCACGCCATCAAGGCGCAACGCCATGGCCTACGCCGATTGGAAAGCGATACTTATTGAACAAGAATGTTACGATATGTTAGTGCATATATTGCAGCCCCGAAAACTATTGCAAGGGAGTTATTCGTGACATTGATCCAACCATCGATCGAGAGGAGCTGAAACACCTCATCATTCGACCCAAGTATTCAAGCACCCTCGAGGTGAGAAGAATCAAGAGCACAAGCACGGTAGTCATCCTGTTTGATGTACTCAAAGTCCCAGACTGCGTAGAATGTGGTCTTAGTTTGGTCAAATGCTCACTCTAACTTTGTTGGGGTTTTCAGTCGGAGGGAAGGGACGTGTTCGCGTGGTACAAGCACGTCCATTGGCTTGATTGGTGGTAACGTGTTCGTAGCTTTGTTTAAAATTATGTGTCACCTCTGTGTCGTCCGCTGAAAAGCTTCGCTGGTCATCCGCTTTATGAATGAATGAATGAATGAATGAATGAATGAATGAAATATTATTTTGAAAGAAAAAACTACAAAGAATCTCTGTCAAAGCGGCTAACAAAAAGGCACGAATGCCTGACTAAGTGTCAGTGCCCTTCCCCGACCCGTTCCCACTGCACAAAACATGCAAGCACACAGGGTTGGCATGGTACACAAAGTGGATACATACACAAAAAAATAAAAAGTACATTAAATACGTATAAGAAATACTGAATGCGATTTGTGTACAAAAGAATGAACAGTCATACCTGAAGCGACAGCAAATACATGTCCACTTTTTTTTTTAGCTGCTTAGGGGCGGTGATTCATTTATTATAGTGAATAAGCCAGGGTGATGATTCAGAAAATATGCAACTACGAATGCCGGCTTTTCCATGCCGTAATTTGCACAAACCTTCCCCTTGTTGTAAATTAATTGCCTTAAGTTGTATGTTTATGTTCATTTGGGAGGTATGCTTTAAAATTAGCGCTTTCATTGAGTCTTACCTCTTTAAATATTGCAGTGGCTATTTTTTTATTAATAAGTTTTTCTATTCTTAAAATACAATTATTCCTGAAAAGCGGACTGGAGTGGCTTCCATATAGGGCGCATTCTCAATTCCCCGAATCATGCGTTTCTGCAAGGTTAGTACACTGTGTATGTTGGTTTTCGTCGTGTAACACCAAACAGATGAACAATATTGGTGGCGCTAATGCATTAGGCTATAGTATAATTGTTTTTTTAACTTAGAAAGTAATAGAAGCCTTATTTATTAATAACACCGACGCATCTTGCAGTGCAGGTTTTAATATTGCCGATATGACCGGAACAGTTTAAATTTTCTTCAAACGTAACACCAAGGAACCTCTGCAATGAGGAACCTCTGGGACAGAGTGGAACGGCTCTTTCTTTTTTCCTGTTCTTTTTCTTTCTCCCGCACGGGGAGGATCACCGCTGCCGTAAAGAGCCTCCCTACAAGCTTGCATGTAGGCTCCCTACGCTGCCATAAAGGCAGCGTAGGGAAGGCATTCCGATGGGCAGTCCTTTTTCTGTAATCGTGGCTGATCTGTTAATGCAACACGTGGAAATGGCTGTGATAACATGCTTGCTCTTCCCTGTCAAAATGATATGTCGCTATGTGGATGACACTTCTGTCATTGTCGAAAATAAAAACCTGCATGCCATGCATGAGGCGCTTAGTGCCGTCCATCATTCCATTCAATTTACATGCGAGACGGAGAAATAGTGGCAGCTTAGCCTTTCTAGATGCGCTGGTACGACGGAGCGAAGGTAGTTCAGTAAAGATGGGCGTCTATCGCTAATCTTGCGATAGACGGCTGACGATGCCACCCGCATAGGTGGCGAAACGTCTATGTTTTTGTTATTTTATTGTTGAGTAAAGCCAGTGAAAACAACATGTTGAAGTACATTCAATGAATACTTCTGGTGGCCTGGCTACAAGAAGTAGGCTGGTCGAAAATTCAGCCATATCCGTTCATCAACCACTGACAGGAAACGGCATGACCACTGTCGAAGGAACTCCTCTTGCCCAAGAAAGTACAACTCCTCTTACAGAAACGACAGTAGCTCAAAGTAGAGCCTCTCCAGAAATGGAAACGGAGCGCGGCGACAACATCCCGCGGCAGTTGCCTCCCACCGGTTACGCCACAGACAAAAGGCCCCCGCAGCAATTAAAGGTCACGCAAAGCGGCTACGTGAGCAGCGACCAGATATAATAAAGCGGTTAACTGCAAGGCCATGGAAACCAGCATGCACGGTCCTCCAAAATATCCTAGCCACGACGCATCGCAGCACCACATGCTCGTTGGACTCTTGAAGGGGGCAATCGGGACACAGCGAAGGTGGGATAATGCCCCACTACTATAGCCTGTGACGAGTTGGAAGCACTTGGCACCCTAGACGCAACATGAAGTCACGTATGTGGCATGGCACAAATGACGCCGTTATCGCATCCCGCGACACATTACTGGAACGTGCGCAGTGCGCTGGGCGAACTAGAGGAAGCAGTAAGGCTGACAACGGTATCTACTACAAGGTTTTCGAGAACGTCTACATCAGGACGTACATGTTGTATGTGGCGATAAAATACCACAGCCGTACAGTAAAATGTAGGTGCGTTTGACACTTGTGGTCCGCGATATAGGTGCCCGCCCGGTAACATGTAATGAATTTTTGTGCCAAGGAAATAACAAGCGAGTCCACGCGCAGGACACTGATCACGCTGTAACAGGCGGGACAGGAATCGCAGAGCAAGCAGCCGGCAGCGCACATACACCGATGGGAACGCGAAGCCACCGCGAAGGCGTGGTTGCCCAGGCGGGGTGCGATAGACAAGTTCTGCACGGCCCGACCAGAAGTAGGAACTGAGAAGGAACTGCTAAGACCTCGTAACCCGTAATGGTGGCTGTACAAATCAAACCCATGAACATCTTGAATATTTCGCTTTACATCTTCAACAATTGCCAGTTTTTTGCACGAAGGTTTCGTCGATGCAGCCGAATAATACCGCATAACCACCCCTACGGCATCTTACACGAGCTCAACAGAGGTACACTGACTAATATGACTTTAAGAGAGTACCTATTCACACACACGTTGTGATATCAAAGAAGGAGCTGTCATAATGTTACATTTTGTTAGCTGGGCGTGTCTTTTAGCTGAAACGTCTTATAATCGCCATCCTTTTGATTAAACACGTAAATGTAGGTCAGTTTTGAACTCTTTCTGATTTTCCGTAAATTCATTGGAGCCAGCAACTCCGCCGAAGCACAAGCTCATTGAACCACGCTACCAGCCTTGTCCAATAAATGACGCAGCATATTACTATCATAGTAATTACACGGATGCTCCAGGCGACTATGTCGGTGGTGTCGGCGCCGCCATCGTCGAGCAGTCCCGTGTTACGTCTCCACACACACAACGGTATCAATTAGACGTTGACCATGACAACCCACCGACCGCACCTTTCCTTCAGCAGCACCTATCCTTAAGTCGACGCAGCTTTGACGCCGACGGTTGACGGGTAAGCAAAAGACCCCTCCTCCGGCACCTGACAGCCTGAAGTAATGATGAAAAGGGCAAACGTCGAATGGTATACCGTGAGGACGGCTTCGACCTCGGATTCCCGGATTGCTACGCGCTTGCTAAATATGCGGGGGTGAAGGTACGACATACCAGGCTGAGTTCCGCGGAATAGGGCGTTATCATGGGTGGGATATTGCGACCGAATCGACGATTGTGGTTGGCCGCGCGATACAGTCATCAGATTCCGAAGTCTAGTCACCAAGAAAAGACGATCGTATTAACACTGCTCCTGGGCCTTCGGTTGCCGCAACCGACACAGCGACGACAAAAGGCTTCTTTCTTTACCATCCGGCGAGCGTAATGGCCAAAGAAGAAAAGTGTGGATACATAGGGTCGGGTGGGCTGACTTCGAGGAAGTGGCAAAAACCGCACGGTTTTGTGAAGATCCACGGTTCCTCACAACCTGTTCTTTTGAGCCTAGTTCACGCCTGCCGCTTCGAAAAAGTGTGTGTTCATGCTGTGCGTGCTTTTAGCATATTTAGGTTGGCTTTTTTTCGCATGTGCTCTCTTTTTTTCATGTAGTTTCGTATTGCGGCGAAAGTGTACGCATATGCAGCTGGCGTGTGACATAAAAGCGAATTTGTTTATGCTCTGTTTTGAGCTCCACCAAAAGTTAGCGCATTGTCGTCGCTTTTGCAATGCTCACTATGACTTGCTCACAATGGCCGTGCGAGGAGAATCACGGAACACCAACGAGGAATCTCTCCACGGGCCTTTTGCATTTCTTGTCTATCCCAGCTGCTGCCGGACGCGTGCTCAATATTGGAAGCATGAGCAGCGGCTACTCGCAAGTTTTGTGTGCAGGATTATAATGGCCGAGAAAGGCCACATAGGACCGCAAGCCCGCTGATAAGGATTAACATTTTTACTGCTTAACGTTAACATTGTTATACGCCCGATTCAGTAAATGGACATCGCATGCGTCATATGCACTGCATGTGAACCCCGCGAACCCGCGTACACATACTTTCACGCTGTCAAAACATGAAACTCTGATAAATACGCGCTTGTATGAGCACACATCGTGCATGCGTCATGTTTCGGCAACACGAACTCTTAACATGCGCGTGCTTTACGCCTTGAATAATGGTCCTTTCCTATATTTATTTCCGCAATTCCAACACGGCATCTTTAGGGCCAGTTACCGACTGACGAAGCTAGAACTCGATGGAAAAACTGCTCCGCAGGTCTCGAACGACCTTTTCCGGGGATTTCCTCAGGTAGCGTGTTAGCCGTCGTCTGCTGCGGCAGGGCTAGCACGGGCGGCGCCACCGTCGAGGCCGCGCAAAGCGAAGGAGGAGGGAAGCGGTTGGCGCTACTTTTGTCGATTGAGGAGTTTTAGGCTGCCACGGATGTGAGCGCCATCTGATGGTGCTGCAAAGAACCAAACGGAGTGTGCGGCTCGTGTGCTCCTCTGTGATTGGTTGGCCTATACGGCGACAGAAGAGCCACGCAACTACCACGGTCACGAAACCATACGAAGTTAGGAAAGAAATGCTTCGCTTTTAAAATACATCATTCGGATAGAGCGAACACCACTTAAGCAAAATAAGGCACACCAGATTTGCACACAATGATAATTGACGCGCGTCTAAAGAGTCGCAATAATATAGTACACTCACGCGAATGTCCCTCGCGCAATTCATTGCTTTGACACGCGTGGCGCGTTGCCGCGTCCTCCGTGTTAAGTTGTCCGCAATAAAAGTGAGCGCGCCCTTATTTTAGCTAACGATGAAGATAGCAAATAGTGATAATATGTGGCGCGTTACTGCGAGGTTGAGCATATGTCATCTTGTGACTCTATACATTCAATGCCGAATGAAACTTACGCTTGCTCGGTAGTGCTCACTACATGGTGGCTGGCGAAATCCACAGCTCGCCTTTTATCGTACTGAACGTGGCACTTTGGCTCTGCAGTAGTGCAAATAAACAGATCTCATCACTGTAACAGATGAGAGAAAACGTTTGGGGACCAAAGGTGGGGCTAATTTGATTTTTCCCACTTCCCAGCCTAGGCATAGAGACTGAAATCAAGTGGTAGTGCGTATACGTGTATAGCTGTTTGAGTAGAGTCACGCATTGAGATAATTTCAGGTTGTACGGTTGTGCTCGAAGAAACTATTATTATATTTTTTTATGATGCCATGGTCAGTAGACTTTTTCTCTCAATTGCACCGTTAACTGTACAGTGTACCATACTTCAAAACTATGTAAGCTTCGCTTACATGAACAGTCATCAGTGAAAGCTTCTTCACATTCTTTTTAAATGCGCAAGCATTTACATGTTTACCCTACAAGAACTTTGTCCTTCACGTAAGACAACGAATGGCTCATACTGCCTTAAGCAATGACTCCTACCCCCACAAGAAAGAAAGAAAATCAATAGCTCATACCCACGTATGACAGAGCCTACAAGCCCTCCGCAAGATAAAGCGAATAGTGCACAGATTCGTTGAAATCACCTACACAGCACACAGAACAGAGCACGTTTTAGTAAAGAAGAAGCTCAAAACAACCATTCCACTCATCAATAAAGTACTGCATACCAACCTTAGAATATGTAGTTGTGGTTTTGCAACAGCTTCACTAAATTAACCTCAATTACCATTAATTAACACCAAAGATCGTGGGTTCCAATTCCACCAAAAGTTGAAGGTCCGACTGCCTTAATTACCTCTATCTTAATTACGTATGCCTAATTAACTTCAGCTTAACTAACATCGATGGTCGTGGCTTCTAGTGCCCAAATGAACCCTATCTCAATTGAACGGCCTTATCGAGCACGCTATCATTCATGATAACCGAATGACCGATGAGGGCTGCTAAGGGTTTATACTGGTCAGATCAAGTTCTACAGCATTGGTAATGACAGCAGGGTGCCGCGAGATGAGCAAGTGGCACGAGGCTTGCGCATACTACCAGAGGAGTCTATTCCATTCCAACCTCTCTCAACCGGCAAAGGAAGCGCTTTCGCACCGTGGTGCGACGTCAGAGAAACAGCAGCACCGCAGCCCGTTGTGACGTAGCTGTTGGGGTTGCAGCGGAAGCTCGGGCTCACTGCTGGGACAGCGGGGCGCGAAATCAAAACATGCGAAAAGCAAAAAAAAAAAGAGAGAGAGCAAGTGACAGTACCGCCCGGAGGCATTGCCAGTGATAGCAAGGTTTAGCGTTGCGATCGAGCTGCTAGGAAGGTGCTTTCACTATACGGGGGAGCAACACACTGGCGCGACGCAGCACGCAAGGCGACTGCTGCAGCGCCAACGAAACAGCACCCTCGCTGCTACCAGGGGTCTTAGAACGCTAGTGCGATAAGGAGCGCCTCCAATGACCCTGTAGGCATCGCCTCTTGACGGCACGAAACTAGACCAGCGCCAACCATCGGCCTTAGTGAAATCGAACTGAAATAGTGCATAAATTTTGCTTGTCCTTTACGGTCTCTTATTCTCAGAGCTGCGCGTACACGCCGGCAGCTGAACGGGAAAGACAGTGTGCTTATGGTATGCCAGCAACGGAAGCCAGAACGCCGAGCCTTGCTTTGGCACCGAGGCGACAAGTGGAGAATCGCTGCTTGTTTTTTTTTTCTTTTTTTTTTGCAGCCAAACGCCGTACGCTTGTTTAGGGCGAGCGGCACTCGTGTGGTACATAACGGGTGTTGCGGCTGGAAATCGCGCTTGGGCAACGGAAACCACCAAGCCCATCGACCAGTACAGCCGGTGATAGAAATGAAGGAAAAAGGGCCTGTTTTAAATTACTAACTAAGCCGATAGCTTTAAGGGCGCCGTGTCACAAGCAAGCCGGCGCCGGCGTCCCGCGTCCAGCGTCGACTATGGTTCAAGAAACATTCCGATACGCGCAAACCCAACCACGCATACCCTCCATGTAGCGCAAAGAAGTTACTGAACTAATTGATTTCGCAAAGAAAATACGGCAGAAAAATTGTAAAGTGCGACTTCCACACAACCAACAGACGTGATAGTGCCGGACTGTAATTTGAATATTCGAGAAAACATAGTTCTGTCACGCGGAAACTCAAGCACAAGCTCCCTTCCCAGCGTTTCTGCCAAACACAGACCGGCTGGCGCTAATCTAGGAAGCCACAAAGAGCCGCGCCTGGTTTCTTGCAACACCTCCAGATGGCGCTCGCCTCCACCGCATCGCAGGGGAGGAGGCACTCTCCCAGCTGGGAGTGTGTTCAGGTATCGGCGGCGAGGAGTTACGGAGTCGCCATCTATCGGAAGCGCCTCGCTGGCGTAGTATGAGGGATCACGTGGCGCGCTCCTCATAGGATTTTCTGTCAGCGCTCACTGAAAACACCACGCGCGAGCTCTCCCGGATAGTTCTGTAAGTACTTTTGAAACGAGATAAGTTTTTTACTGTCTAAATAATAACCTTGAGCAAACTGAAAGCACAGAATCGTTTACAGACGCTATGTCTCTTTACCGAATACGCACAGTGAACGCCACTGCGCGCGGTCGCCGCGATGGAGTCTCCCGAACCGGCTTCTTGCGTGAAAGGTAGGCAAACGCTGAGAGCAGAGTATGTGAAATATGTTCTTATAGTGTTTGTATAACTAAATAGAGCCTAATAGAACGAAGCCTCAATGCAGCGATCGCGCAGATTCCCAGCGACCGGCGCGTCGGGATGCTTGTCCGCGCACTGTTTCGCTTTCACCGCGTGCGCGTTTTCGCACCGTGCCATGAGCACGGTGCGAAAACGTGCTCATGGTGCCGGTACTCATGGTGCACGGTGCCGCAGAATATGAGCATTTGACAGTATACAAGCAACCATTGCTGCGTGGGCGCTATCAGAACTATTCAAAAATAATTTCATTGTAGAGGCTTTGAAGCCTACGGGGACTGTGATGTGCGGTCGCGACGATTCAACGTTTCTTTCTTTTAAATTCTTGGACGTTTCAATATTACTTCTCGAGTTGCGCCGCACTGTATATTTATCGGCGTTCACAGCGTGCGATTTCCCGCTGCTTCTCTTTTGGTAATCCAGTGCATTAATCCATAACACAAACATGACCATATGCCATGCTTTTTTAATGTGCTTCTTACCACTGCCTTTCCACTCCAGTGAACTTGCCAGTATCTATAGCATCGACAAGTTCATAGACCAAACCGTCATGACATTAGTCGGGCAGGGGACTCGGGCGAGCGTCTCAGTACGCGTTTCCCGAACATCGCATACCCGGCGGCGTAGCAGAAATCTTTCTCGCGTCTGTGCTTGCTGCATACCCGAGTTGTAGCCGATGAGCGTTTGCCGGTTTTATGTTTCGCGAGCCAAGCTTCACGCAGCTTCTTGTCCTGCGGCTACGTGTGAATAAGGCTGACACCTGGCTCCGCTGCGTAAGTCCGGCACTGCGGCACCGAGCAGTAGCCTACCATGTTGTGCGTCTTCAAAGGCAGCCACTACCTATTGAAGTGCTTTCAAGCGTTGTAAAGGAGACACTCGAAGCGGGAAAATCTCATCACTAAATGAGGACCGCTGCGTACGAGGGAATTTAAACTCTCGTTTTCAGCTCGCTTCGGCGCTCCCGAAGCAGCCGACGCGGCCGCTATGTCCACGTGATCCCTCCTAGCACGTCACGCCGACGGTGGCGCCAGCTTTTCCAGTGGTGGAGCTCGAGGCCAATACGTAAAGGAATAACATTCATTCACAGTGGAGGAAAATAACTACGAAGCTTACCAGCAAGTATGCGGCCTCTATGGTGAGAAACACAGCAACAAAGAACGTCAAGCGGCAAGTCAGAGATACTGAGATGATCTCGTGGTCTGCTGAAATGTAGAAAACCTTTACATGAGTAACTCAAGTGGAAGCTCACAACTTTTCGTGGCAAGACCAGTATACCTTAGAACATGCGCTTATAAAGCGAGATAGAAGAAGAAAGAAAAAACATGTGCTTGCTGCGGTAAAGCTAGGGAAACGATGGATTTTTGTTTGTTAGAATGTGAAGATATCGGCCCAGTGGTCGATTTTAGGAATCACTAAAAGCCCTTGAAGCCCTTGGGTTCTGCGGGAGTAGGGTGAAAGTAAATATGTCCGCAATAGTGATTAGTAAGGCGCGATATGAAGATTTGTGGAAGAAAAGTAGGGAAGCGACAAACAACGGAAGAATGCAAAAGTAAACTTGACAATAGGAGTTAAGAAACATTGGTTATGGGAAATCATCGTGGGTTTCTTTCCTTTCTTTTTTCTTTTTTAACATGGCTAGGTCATTAGGCCAATGAAATAGCAATACCTTGGCCACGCAAACCACCACACATTTCCTAAGGGCACGCTCATAACATCCATCCATCCGCCTATTGACGACTTCGCAAAAGGCTGCGTTTCTGCCACAAAGATCCCCTTGGTGCATGGAGATCGCCGCCCGCGTTTCCCGGTAAACAATACGGTTAGATAAGCTACAGCTACCGGGAAGCGAGAGAGGCAGTTAGGGACCTTCGAATTCTATAGCGTTCCACTCTTAAAGGCGAAGCTTAAGCGTCTTCCAAACTTGCACAACGGCTACAGATACGGAAGCCCACTTTATGCTAGAGCATATTCAACGTCTGAGTTCACCTGAGGACACGTCAGCCATTCTGCACGAAAAGTCTCCGCTGTTAATACGGTCGTCTTTTCTAGGTGAATAGACTTGGGAACCTGACCACTGTATCGTGGCCAACCACAATCGTCCAATCGGTCGCAATATCCCACCCATGATATCGCACCATTCCGCGGAACTCCGCCTCCTATCTCGCACCTTCGCCCCTGCATATTTAGCAAGCGCGTAGCAATCTGGTAATCCTAACCCGAAGCTCTTCCCACGGCAGCATTCGACGTTGGCCCTTTTCATGATTACTTCAGGCTGTCAGGTGCAGGATGAGGGGTCTTTTGCTTACCCGTCAACCGTCGGCGTCAAAGCTGCGTTGACTTAAGGATAGGTGCTCCTGTAGGAAAGGTGCGGTCGGTGGGTTGTCATGGTCTACGTCTAATTGATACCCTTGGCCGTGTGGAGACGTAAGACGGGACTGCTCGACGATGGCGGCGCCGACACCAACGGCAATGTCAACACTAGCGTCCATGTAATTACTGACAGTAATATGCTGTGTCATTTATTGGTCAGCGCTGGTCGCGTGGTTCAATGAGCTGTGCCTTGGCGGTGCTGGCCCCAATGAATTCTCACAAAATCAGAAAGAATTCAAAACTGTAGCACTTTTACGTGTTTCATCAACTGGATGGCGATAATAGGATGATTCAGCTAAAAGACGTCTCCAGCGAACACAATATTAGATTACGACTATTCAGCCTTTGCTATGACTACGAGTGTATGAATTTGTACTATGTCAAATTCACCCTGAACTTTGTACGCCTAAGGTGGTTGACCAAGATGCAGTAGGCGTGGTTATAGGATATTGTTTGGCTCCGTCGACACCGGAAATCTACCGTATTTAGTATGACAGTTCAGTTTCAGCGGGCTCGCTGTTTCGGGCATGCAAAAATCTGATTACCTGAGAACCATAGAGAAAGAAAAATTTCAATTCCCTTTCTCTATGTGAGAACTATGGCACGATGAAACTCGCTTCTCGGAGCGTGCTAAAGTGGATAGGTACACTGGCTGTGTACCTATCCTAAATGCAGCGGTGGCGTAGAGGTAGAACACCCGCCTCGCGTGCAAGAGGCGGGTGTTCTATTAGTATTATTTAACTAATTTTCATTACTGAACATTTTATATTATTGCTTGAATCGCAAACCCATACGTTACAAAGTTGGAGGACAGATCAAATAACCCCCGAGCCAAGGATTTGTTTCCTGCTCAGCTTTGCCTCGTTCGTTTTTCTCTGAAAAATAGATCACGCGAAATTTACAAAATACGAAATACATACGTGCTCCCGCGCCGCTACTGAAGGGTTCCCAAGCGAATAGCCACGCAAACACGGCTTCACCTAGCGGTGGCAGTTCGATACATGACTTCATCCTGTGTGGAGGTTGCGGCAACATGAGAACACGCCCCTGACGCATTGATATGCGAAGCGCAAACGGAGGGGGGGGGGGGGGTGAGGGGTATAGAAGACCGAAGACCGTAACGGCGAACTTTGAATGAATGAATGAATGCTTATTTCCACAAAACAAGTACAATACGGTGTTGTGGTGGGATAGTGGGAAAAAAGCTGCTCATGGCAGTTTGACTGATCCCGAGAACTCAGAAACGTCCAAGCAGCAGGGCGGAGCAACATACTTCGTGAAGACTATAAAAAAAATTGCGATTATATAGATACAATAACATTGATCATCTAGTCAATAAAGAAAGACATATTTGAATTGTAATTGAATCAGACATAGTTTAGACATATAGAAAGACATGACTGAATCATTTAGAGGCGTGAAAGCAGATAAAGGTCAACTGGAGAACTTGACAGTACATCAATTTCATTACTCATCCTTTCATTTCAGCCTATAACAAAGCATTTGCATGCCGTATTGGGTACGTGATAGAGATGTGTACCAGTATTCCGGAAATCGGGTTGTGTAATGCGCTTTACGCTTGTTGAGTTGGGCTATTGACCGTATAAGACGTATACTGCTCTTGCGCGTCTTTTTATAGGCTATTGCCAGACGGCATTCCATAAGGTTTAAAATTTTCAAAATGGTAAACTCTTGAAATAAGGAAGCAGGTGGGAAATCGTACGGCTTGTTACGTATCGCACGAACAGCTTTCTTTTGTAGAGGGCAATACTTCTTAACGTTTGTTGCAAAGTCGGAGTCCACAAAAGGCAATAGTAGTTTAAGTGGCTCATGAAGCAGAAATTATATATCAGTAGTTTAATAGAAAGGGGGAGACAGTTCAGTGAGTAGGTCAAACCAGAAATTTCGGACAGTTTGCATGCAACGAAATCTGTATCATTATTCAAGGTCATGTGTTGGTCAAAGTGTACACCTAGAGATTTTACACATTCAGCGACTTCAATCGTAGAGAAATTATCCTATGGTTTTCGTGTGAAGTTCTCTCCATATTTTTAGCCCGACATACCACTCTTTAGTTTTTGAGGAGTAAGCACTTAGGCCATCTTCAACCTACCACTTATATAATTTTCCTCTACGATATTAGCATTTGAGACTAAATCAATCAGGTCTTAGATGAAACAAATAACGTGGTGTCATCAGCATAGATTATTAAATGGGAGTCTCCATCAATATTCACAAAATTGCTAACACAGGTATTAAAAGAAGGGGCCCCAAAATGCTGCCCTGTGGAACACCAGCATAAACTGAACGAGTTTGAGATACCTTATTGCTTATTTGTACAAATGGTTCTCTGTGATTAATCTCAGAAATAAAAGAAATGACTTCCGATTCAGTTGTAGGGTTAATGAAGATCGAGTCTGGGCAAGTGCTAGAAATAACATGGCAGGCGTTGGCACTTACGGGTTGATGGGGCAAGCAGTCAAAACAATTATTCGAACAGTCAGACAACAAGTCGCCGGTTAGTTCAGACCCGTCATGCACGATTGGTAACGAAGTGGTCGGAGTGGGTACTCGATTTATCAATAAATTGAGCTTCTGCCATAGCTTTGGACTATCGTTGTTGCATAGCGCCAATGATTTGTGATAGAAAGCAAGTTTAGCAGTATTCAAGTCCTTCTTCAGGCAGTCACATTGGACTGTAATTTACCGCACTCATCTTGTTCTGTAGATAGGCGCATCCGCAACGTATGTTCTTCTTGTTCCATTTAGCAATTGAAACAAACCTCGCGCAGGCTATGTCCATCTAATGCGTTTTGGTGGATCCGTACGGCAAGCATGTGCTCTTATTGATTACATAAATCATTTTTGCTTGACGTGTCAGTGCGTAGATAATAAAGGGAGATCATTGTGGTACCACGCCAGTGACGTCCTCTTGAAGAGGACAGTCATGCCCTTCATGAATGATCAGAATGCCTTACGTGCTTTTCCTTTAATTTTTATTGAAATAAACTCCGATTAGCTCATTCTTTCGCCCGCTGTTTCTTTTTTGACATTGGTTGAATTCCTTGTGCATCTTTGTTTCATGATGTACGCTATCGCACCACGCTAGTTAGGTCGTGAAACCTCTCCAGCCATCCCACATGACGAAGCCTTGTACGATGCGGCGATAAGCGAATGCAGCCGTATATCTTCCAAAGCTTGCTTGGAAGCGCTTGAATGGCGGCGTGTGAACGCGCATCTATTTCATATTTCGCGTATTTCCCGGGCTTTTGTTTTTGATTTGAAATTTTAAAAAAAACCAGGCACACTTAAGCACTAAACAAATGCCTGATTCGGAGGCTATTTAGGGTCCCCTGAATGTTTATAATTTACATGTATACGAGTAAAGTAATGATGAACAGTTCGCTTATTACCAGCAATTGTTATTTCACACTTCGCGATGAAAAAAAAATACTATTTGTAAGTACATATGGAAAAACGACTGCCGCTATTATGCAGTCGGTACGAATGTTCCAGAGCTCCTGGTTTTTTGTGTTTTTTCAGAACTCATGGACCATGTTTACCGGGACATGTGATGATATATATGTATATATATTTGACGCACCGACTATTGTAAGTTACGCTATACGCATAGATGCACATCTCGCACTGTATTATATAAGGGATGGATATATTTTGATATTGCTGTTTTACGTAGTGACCGAAATTGCACCATGCTCAGTAGCCTCGACGCCCCTATTTCTTGCGACAGATCGCGCATCGTGAGATATGAGCCGGTGAACGTGGTCTCCGCTCGCCAGAAACCGAGGGATATTATTGAAACTTGGTTTTTGCGTGACGCCTAGATAAAAGAAGAGAGAGCTGTTTTTCTTTAAAAAGAAGAAGAAGGTAGTACTCTAAAATGCCAAAACGTGGCGGTAATTTTCTGTTGTTTTTATGCTACGTCATATAATGACAATGGGAAATAAAGAGGGGACGCCTGTAAATAAATGCAGTTTTGGAACGTCATAACTTTTCACACGTGTTTTACGCTGACAACGCATGAAGACAAACTCGCTTTGCAATTGTACACATCGTTATGGAAGTGCCATGTTGGGATCAAAAACGAGTAATACCACAAAACACAGGACGTATGCACCAGACGTTCGAAGCGCTTCATCCGTATCCTTTTTATATGTCGTGTTTTGCGCTGTTACTGAGTTTTTTATTCAACCTGTACCATTCGCCCCAAGTTCGCAATTTCGTGGAAGTACCATAGTAGGACCTCTAATCTGCCACCGGTAATGATCGAAATATATTCTTCGTTGATACATATTAGGCTTCAGAAAGTTGGCCGTGAAACAACTTGGTTATGTTGAAACCTAAATACGCAAATTTTTTCCACCATTGGGGCTGTTACATCAGTGGATAACGCATTGACATTGTGAAGGGTAGTATTCTTTCTATCTTGTTTCTTTTTCCAGCGGATACAATGAGACAAGAATTCGACAGATGCACATAGGGCTGCTTACGTGTAGGAATACGAAAGGATTATACTCCCTTTGGAGAAATGTTTTCGATTGATGTGTTCGACATGCAATGAAATCCGCTCTCCTGAATCGGTGTGTGTGTTTACGTATACGCTGGCCACAGATCACTTCATTTTGTACACTCGTAACGTGGCGTCGACGTTTCATCGCAGTGGACACCGAACCGATGAAATGCGAAGAGCAAGTGATGCGCTAGAGGGAGGGCGCTCATCTCATATACTCATGACGTGGCTCCACCTCCTCCTCATTGGCTGCGTCGTCACGTGTCCAATGACGCACGCACGGGACCAAACGTTTAGTGAACCAGATGGCTCCGATGTGAGGAGTGCAATCACGCACGCACTGGGCACATCTTCATTCAGCCAGAACCGCGGCGCCACACTGGCGTCGGTTGAAGAACGCTCGTCTCGTCGTACCCTGGAGGCCCGGGTTCGATTGTCACCCAGACCGAGATACACTAAATCCATTCATTTACGTTATTCACAGGAACCTCTCTGAGAAATCTGACGCCCATCCAAGCATTTTTGTTGTGGTTTCACTCTTTCCGCCACCTTTCGGCCCAGCCGACTACCACGAACTTTCGCGTAATGGAACACGTCATGTCGTCTTTCTTGTCCGTGTCAAGCCAGCGCTGCGACTTGGATTCACACCCAATGCTTTCGCTGTAAATATTGGTCAGAGAGAATTGCCATGAGTATACGTAGAACTCCATAGAATATGCAAGGGGGACCCTATAGCAGGTGTCGACCAGCTGAAATTCAGTGGTGAGCTCACTTGAAGTTTGAGGCGGGGCCAAGTTAAATTTAAGGATTGGACCAACTAATTTTGGGTTGAGCCAACATGAAATTTGGGGTAGGCTGAACCTTGCTCTGGCACCGAGCCAACTGAGCGGAGCGTTGACTGGTGCGAACACTTTAACTACGTCGGTTTTTGCAGCCAAACGCAGTCCACGTCTCTGGAAGCCTAAACCGCTGTGCACGAGGGGTGCACGTGCTCTATATAACGGAACGCTCGACAACGCTGGCGCCGGCACCAACGGCGATGGCGCCTCAATGCTACGTATAGTTACTATGACAATAATATGCTGCGCCATTTATTATTCAATGCTGCTCACATGGTTCAGTGACGTCGTGCGTCGGCGGAGTCGATGTCCCCAATGAATTCACGGAAAATCGATAGTAGTTCAAAACGAACCTACTGTTGCACTTTTTAATGAATTGAATGGGGATTATATAAAGCTTCAGCTAAAGGACATGCTCCCCGTGCAAAACATAACATTGTACTATCCCAACTTTTCTACGACGATGTCTGTATGAAAATGTAGTCTCTCAATTCATATACTAAAGACTGTGCTCAACATGGAGGTTCTTTTGGATGCCAAAGGCGGGGTGAATTGCGTTTATTTGGCTCCATCGACACCATCAGACAGAAAAATTGGAGGACGCTTAAGCTTCGCCTTCAAGAGTGGAACGCGACAGCGTTCCCGTCGACCCGCCAAGGGGTGTGAGACAGTGGGCTACGGCGCAGCGACTACGCGCCCCGCATCGGACACGGTGAGCGTCGAGCAGCGCCGCGTTCGGCGTGGCAACGAAATGTGCGCCTGAGCAAGCGACGCACGCCTGAGCCTTAGAAACAGCTCGTTTCTAAGGCAACACCGCATTCACTAGAGATGCTTTTGTACCGCTTGGAAGCATCGAACTCGTGACTGAGTGGTAGCGCCTCCGTCTCACACTCCGGAGACCCTGGTTCGATTCCCACCCAGCCCATCTTGCAAGTTGTTTTTTATTCATGAAGTGCCTGCTGGGATTTATCGCTCACGGCCAACGCCGATGACACCGGCTTTGCTGCGACACGAGCTCCTTAACGCTGTCGCGTTAAAATATAGTCGTCAACCGCAATAACTGTGACACTTCAGTTTCAGCGGGCTCATTGCTTCGGAAAATTGCAACTGAATGCTCCCTGCAATGCTTATCACATCTCGCATATGGAAAAAAATGCGATTAACGGCGAACTGTGGCTCGATGAAGTTCGCTTGTCGAAACGTGCTAAAGTGGATATATATACAGGCTGTCCCGCATAACTTGAGCCAGTTTTAAAAATGAAAAGTATCAAATGAAATTATTTTTCCGGTTATAAGAGAAAGCAGCAATGTTGTAGAAAAGGTTTAGCCTGACATAGTATTCCTTGTGCGCGCAATAGTCAAAGCGACCTCACGGCGTCGGAATTTTTTTGCAGAAAGGAACCGCTTCAATAAATACGTCCCGCATTAACGTAACATAGTATGATTTTTCATCAGCAGAATTGCAGATGGTTGTATAAGCACTTAGTATACTTGAGATGTGGGTTCACACACACGCACACGTACGTGTGCCCCAGTTAACTTCGACTAAGATTTTTAACAAAAACAAAAAACAAAAGCGCTCTACAGAAATGCTACCGATGCATGATAGCCGTAGTCATGTCTACCAGTATCTGGGCCATATCTTCTTAATACTGGCCATGGGCCAGTATCTTCTTAATCACGAGGTCTTACTTATTTTTTTATTTTGATGACTGAATTTCTTAATTATTGCTTCAATCGCAAACCCATCAATTACAATGTTGTAGGACGACACATCGAATAACCTCCGAATCAAGCATTTGTTTCGTGCTCAGCTTTGCCTCGTTGGTTTTTCTGCGAAAAAACGAAAGCTCGCGATCGATACTACGAAATAGATGCGCGCTCCCACGCCGCTACTGAAGCGCTCCGAAGCAAATAGCCACGGAAAGACAGCTTTACTAGTGCTGGCAGTTCGATACAGTGCTTCAGGCTATGTGGTAGTCGAGGCATCATGATAACACGCCGCTGACGCATTGATAGGCGTAGCGCAGCCATACGGCGGCGGATGAAGGGGGGGGGGGGGGGTAAAGAAGACGCAAACCGTGACGGCACACTTTGCACTGTAATTTTGCGCACTCATCTTGTTCCGTAGATAGGTGCGCCCGGAACGTATGTTCCACTTGTTCCATTTAGCAATAGAAACAAACCTTGCGCAGGCTATCTCCATATGAGGCGTTTTGGTGGATCCGTTTGACCAGCCACGGCCGGTCTCTAGTAGTACTGTAAAATGCCAAAACTTGACGGTAATTTTCTGCCCATGTCAGTCAGCACCAGAAAGTAACAAAATGAATAAATAAGGAGCGCTCGTAAAGAAGCGCACTTCATTATGCGGCATCATAATTTTAGACACTCTTGTTTCACACAGAGAGTGCACAAAGATATGCTCGCTTTGCGAGTGGGAGCTCTGTAACGAAAGTACCAGGCTGCATCAAAAACGAGTACGAGCACAAAACACAGGATATAAGTACCAGACGTATCCTTCGTTTGCCCTTTGCCTTGAATTGTTACATCGTCTTTTTAAGCAACGTTTACCAAGCGCTAAAAGGTCGCACTTTATTTGAACTTCCATCGTAGAAACTCTCATCTACCACCGTTAATGATCGACAGGTATTCTTTCTTCATCTATAATGCACCTGTCACCGTTGGCAGTGAAATTACTTGGTTTATGGGAAACCTAAACATAAAAATTTGTACGACCGCTGGCGAAGTTGCATCAGTGAAAAACGCACTGACATTTGTAAAGTATCTTTCTTTTATTTGTTTTTTTTTTGCAGTGGATGTAATGAGACGCAACACAATGTGATTAATACCGATGGCGTTAATGAATCGAGGCAGAAGGCAATGGAAGTAGGACGTTTCTGGAAAGAAATGAAGTATCTTTTCGCCTGTTTTAGTTACATGTCGCATATTGTGTCTATTGTACATTCTATGTATTGTAAGATCCATTGTAGCTATTACGGACCCCAGTGACCTTAAAAATGCGCTTCAATATGTTACCTAATATTTTATTTGTTCTTTATTTTCTATTTATTGTTTCCACTCCCTTCTGTAACGCCCTACAGGCCCTGAAGGTATTCGAATAAATAAATAAATAAATAAATAAATAAATAAATAAATAAATAAATAAATAAATATTTAGCTGAAGCTAACCAATAACAACACGGCGACGCCTACGCAGGTGCGGTCGCAACGACAAATTCGCTCCCTACAAATGCAGTACTTCACATAAAAAAAAAGACATGTGAGTGCCTCAACGCGTCATTAAGAGTGATCGATCATCCCACAGTGAAAGAAAAGAAAACAACGACAAAAGTAAACAAAAGAGTGACCATCAACGAAAAGTGCCCGCATTCACCGTCCAATCTTTTGTGTGGATGTATGGCCCACTCCAGACGTTGTAAAAAACGATGCGAGACGTGGTAAGACACGTGGTAGCTGCTGGATGAGTAAAACTAGAAACAAGCTTAAAAGAAGAAATAATAGAGATAGTTCAGGAGGGTGTCCTTATAGGACACATCATGATCAAAACGAGATTACGTGCGCGTTTGACAGCCACCTGAAACCCACAAGGTGTACGCAAGATAGTTGTGCGCACGGTCATCTGCTTGCGGTTATGTTGCCGTACATGTGTTCAATTTCCCACACTTCCTTTTTTTTACTCCCTGAAAAGTAAAGAACTCAGAGAATCCCATGAGTGCTTTCTCGTGAAAGATGATATCATCACCATTAGAACTAAGGCGAAGTAGACGCATTTGGTATCACGCAAGGATCACCAACGGAGTGAAGGTCAGAGATGACTGGATGAAGGAATATTTTGGTAAAGAGAAAGTAAGCGTGCGTTGAAGTTATGAAAAGGAAGAACGTCATAAAAATAAGAGCGACTGAACGCTGTCAGTCGTCAAATCCCGTTTTTGAAGGGGGTCGTGGAGCACTGAACTGACGACTGCATTATACGGAGCACCAGCTTAGCGTGAAACTGCACTTTTGCGTGATGTGGTACCTGTCTGAGTAAACAGATGCTTTAGATTGTTGTTTTTTAAACAGATGTTGCATTTCAGAAGACGGTTAGCTGTGTACAACAAGAACAACCGCAAACCAAGAAACAAAATTAAAGAAGAGAGAAAGAAAAAACATGAATTGGACCATCTTGCCTGAAAACGAGGAACAGGCCTCAGTGACGATCCACATTTTTTTTTTCTGTTCATCGCTTTGCTGCCGATTGTTTTTTTCATTGTCGCTGCCGTTTTTTCGAGCGCATAATGGTGGACGATGTGGGCCTCCTTAGAACGCCCTCCTAACCTTATATTCCTACGACCGGCCGCAGGAAGCTAGCGAGCCATATGGTCTTGACACTTGCTGAATCTTTAGGACCCTCCGTGATATCACTGCTGCTATGAAATCGCGCTGTTGAAACAGAGGCCACGGATTTGATCCGGGCCTAGGCAACCGCATGTCACGGGGGTGGAATGCATTGACACTTGCGCACTTTGGTTTTAATTCACATTTACCAACCCCGGGTGGTCAAAATTAATCCGGAGTTCCCCGCTGTAAGACGTGTCTGTTGTTCAGGTCGCGGTGTTGGCGTGTAAAACCCAAGAATTTACATTCTCTTGGAACGCTTAGGAGCGTGGACGTTTGTTAAAACCGTACCGCGGATAAAATAACGGCTAAACAATTTTACACCACCAACAACAAAATAAGAATACCGTAACAGGCAAGTCACGATGTCAGTGTCTGAAGCAACATTTAATTATTCTATTGCGTTGCCAGCCTATTCCACGGCTTCTGAAGCATCGCCAGAGTTCTACGTGCTGTAGATCTCGAAAAGCACTGAAGCGTACTGGGCGTAGTTGTGCAAAGGAAACGTGGTGTTCTTTTTAGCGAAAACATGGTCATCATCGGAATTAGGAGCAAACGAAACAAAAGTACGCCACACAACAAACCAATACGCCCCACAACAAACGGTGGCTTTTTCTATGACGAGACGTTTATAAAATGGTACCCACATTGCAAACAAGATCCCACGGAAATCTAAGCGAATTCGTACTGGTTGGGATGGTAAGATGAAAATATTGTGCGCACATGCAACGTAAGCAAGCCGAGAAGTGCTTCCAAATGCATTTCTCGCAAACAACCTCCGCGGGAAGTCAAGTTAAAAAAAGTGACGTGCTTTTGTTCAAAAACCGTTGTTAAGCGATTGTCTCGCTGAAGTAAACTCGCGTAAGGGTTGCGTAAAAACACGGTGGGCAAAATAGCTTAGCGGCCGGAAACAAAATCGTTGCTTTTGGCTGAGAAATGACGAGGCGATAAGTGAAGGGTTAAACGTATGCGCACACATCGTGGCCCCACATTTTCGTGGAAGGGCAGACCTGTTGAAGAGCACTCCTACAATGCCCTTCTACTTTTCACTACTTCCTTCAGCGATCACATGCTGCACTCAGATGAACAGGCTCCCCATTGCAGTTCTAAAGAAAGCGTTAACACTAACATCCGCTTCGGCAAACCGGTCAGCCGCTCTCCCGTCTACCTAACCTTTAACTTCACACGGCTCGCGCTTGGCTTCTTTTTTTTTGTTCATTTTGTTTATTTTCCGCCCAGCCAACAAAGACCTGTTTGAGGTTGACGCGCACAGGCCTTTATAACGGAGAAAAGAATGGCCAAGTTATTAGGTGCCGTTCGGTGTCTGTCATTAGATAAAGTGAAAAAGCAAGCGTTCGCACACGCCGGCACGAGTGCACGCAGAATACTGCACTCGTTTTCCACCGGTTGTAGCAAAAAACGCGCGAGGCGACCAGGAAACAACTCTCACGACAGCAGCGTCTTAATGAAAACGAATCTGGACAAACGTAAAAGGTAAGTGAAGAACCCGTGAACGGTGGTTTCCATAGAAGCGACCGCGCTCCCAGCGACACACAATGGTGGTGCTCAAAGAGGCGGCGAAATACAATTAAGGAAAGAAGAGGCGAGAAGCGTGAGGTGCAAAAAAAAAAAACACGGAAAGGAAAATTGGTGCTTGCTTTCAACAACTTCTACACTTTGTTCGCGCGGTGCAAGTGGTATAAGTACGTTCGTAGTAGTCCTTTCCACAAGTGCCAAAAGGAAAGGTGGGGAGCGAGCTGGTGAGGGAGGAAGGGATGGGAAGGATATAAAAAAAAGAAATAAAAGTGATGCATTCAACTTGAGAATTGTGCGACGAAGCCGAATACGTAGCCGAGTCTAGTCTAATGGTGACGATATGACGAGTGCCCCCTGCTATCTACAGAGCGGCGGCATTTGAGTGGGGCGACCCCTGGCGATTTCAGCGGTGATGTGGATTGAGCGAAGGAGATCCTTTGAATAAAAGGAGCAGGGGCGCAGGGGAAGGCGAAGTTTTGGTTTTATGCATCGGCTCCCAAAAGTTAGTTAAAATGCGAGTGAGGGTATTGTTCCCATGGGCTCCTTTACGCGTCCTTCTACTGTGCAGGGGCCATCGTTAGCTGGTCTCACTCGTTATTGAAATATCGGCGGTTTCCTTCCACCGGTGTGTCAGTAGCCGCATGTGGTTTAGAAAGACAGAAAATTAAAAGACATTTAGTACCTCGCAGACAGAAACTAGTTGTATATGTCAGTTCATGTTACGAAGTTGGTCATTATATTTTTCGAAACTTGTATAAGATTAAATCTCGCAAATTCTAATGGGCCAAGACATTAGATACGGTCATTATTACGTTTTTGTTGTTTGTGGAAAACATTGTCAGTGCTTACAGTGCTGTAGTATGGGCGATGTCGCGGCTTTGTCGTCGACCATAGAGAGATAGAAGGTATTGCCTTTCGCGCCTTGAAGCTGCCGACCTTTTTTCCCCATCTAATTCGATAACAGGCAGAGGATCTAATTACGTAGAGCATGGCAACCTTGCGCATTTTCACATGCTCCTCTGAGCCATTAAAGGGAAACAGAAATACCAGTTAGACTCACTGCCGTAAGGGTCATTATTGTATCGCGTTCTACATAGTTTTTTTTTTAACGAGCTGATCTCGTGTCTGTGCTGTTTTACTGTGTGCCTCCTTATGAAGAGTCTTCTGTGGACTCCATCCCTGCAATATGTAATGAGCGACCATCCATTGTTTCTGCTGCACCATTCCGCAAAGCCGTGTCCCCTACCACACCCTCCCCCACGCTCCGTGATTCACTACCGCCGCAACCGCGTCGAGGGAAGCGTGCGCGTATTTCTTGCCCAGATTACCACCACTCGTCACAGATTATCGCTTTGTCTGGACGGCTGGTACGGTTTTTGGTAAGTCTTCCATCTCTTCATTTTGGATAGTCTTTACCTCTTATTTTGTTCGCAGCTTGTGCCATAATCTGATCGCGTTGGTCGTGTGTCATAAATTGCGTTCCACCCATCCTCCTGTCTCGTACTGTTGCATGTCCATGACTGCTGGCGAGCATTCAAAGTCCTACGACGAGGGTTCAGACTACTGAGCCGACAGAGGTCCAATCATGGCTTCTATTAGGAACAGAAGCGGCGCCTGAGAAGAAGCTACCAACAGGATTAGCTGGGTAGAGGGAACGAATTTATCTCCCCTCGCGGTCACGCCCGATAATCTGTGAATCTTCGCGCCGAACCTTTTGTACGGAATGGGCTGCATTACGTGCCTACCGCCGTCTGTAGAAAAGAGAGTGTGTCGCGGAAGTGTGTGGGGGCAAGTGTGTGGCGAAATATCGAGCGTACTAAAAAAAAAAATGCATACCAGTGACATATGAAGTATAGGTGTGGAAAGTGCCGATCGGGGGTCGCGGCAACATGCATGTGACATGAGACCCGTGTCGAGAGCTCTCAAGTACCACATCTTACAGAGAAGAAAAAAAAAATAAAGCACTCTGCAAATAAAGCAGAGAATAGCAAACATGCAGGGTGTTTCAGTGACCACTTTGAATTAAAAAAAATTTCATATTGCAGATAACACAATTCTGGTCCATGAGCTGGTCCGCTTGAAGAGGCGGACTTTACTTGCACAAAAAATTGTAATGTATAGTCAAATAATTAACGAAAATTTACTAATTTTTATATAAGTACCAGATGATACGTATTGAAATTCAGAAATTCTATCGGGTGAGACTGTAGGGCATATCCATTTGAACATAATTGTGTGGATGACATCATTTACGAGACATGCGCCGTCAAACTTGCCGTAAAAAGGCGCTGTCGATCCCCTTACATTCTGAACAAAACGTCGTTTTAGGCAGTGAAGCACAAGAGTAACTAGAACAATAATGAATTTCTCCGCAAAGTTCGGGAATTATTATCACCAAACTGTTGTCACCCTGAGGAATTCGTTTCGAGTGGATCCGCCTTGCGAAAACTCCGGCTATAATTTCTAGATTACAACATGTGCCGTAAGGTTATTAAAGAAAACTTTATTTGTGACTCTTAGTTCATTAGTTAATTACCTATTTCAATTTTTTGTGCAACTAATGCCGCCTCTTCGAGCAGACCTGCTCACGGAATAGAATTATGCTACCTGCAACAGACAACATTAAAAAATTACATGTTCTCACCGAAACACCCGGTATACTTCTATTCAGCAGATACACTAGGTAATAGTTATCTATAGTTCACTTGCCGACTGACTTTCTCCAGATTGTTGACCCAACAGCGTCGGGGTAGCTTAAATAGTGTAGCATTGCGCAAAGAAAAGGGAAGCTACGTGTTCTGCTGCCACCCGCACCATGTTACTTTACCGCGCACTTTTATTTCCCTTTCTTTTATTGGTTCTACACTTTAAAAAAAGTTAACTTCCCCTAATTCTTTCTCTTGCTTTGTTATCTGTTTGTTTCATGTGGCTGTAGCTACCGTGGCCGATAATGCGACGAAGAAAGGGAACAATGACCAGTTAAGGGAAAGATGCAGCGAACGTTGTCTCTGGCTGTCAAACTTTCAGGAATGTCTCTTACAGGACAAGCTCCGGGAACGGAGGGGCCACATCATCAGCCCATGAAATATGTATGCGGTAACGCGGTCCTGCCAACACGAGAAAAGCAAGAAACTAGGAACGGCAGAACAAGTCGGTTGAAAAATTTCCCACGTCTCGACAGATGGGCGGATACCTCCGTGATATAAATATTGCATACCGAGTGAAATGTCGCCTGGACACGACATATGAGTGTTTCGTTGAGCACAAAAGCGACGTGACGAGCGTCAGAGATGTCCCAGAGGGTCGTGACCACGAAACAAGGCGTTGGACTGAAGCAACAAGCGGGACTCAAAAAGATGCTAACGGCGATTATAATGCGGTGTGCAAAGCCAGCAGCTGTCAGATATGTCGGTGGGTTGATGTGAGGACCCCGCATTTATGTCCACGGAGAACGCGCTAATGCATGACCTGCGCTGGTCGCTTTTCGAGCTGCGTAGAACTGTCACCACTCGAGAAGTTTCGTTGGTGTGTGCATGTGGGAGAGAGTGGTACGAAAAAAAGAAACAGCAAGCAGCACTATGACCAGCATAGACTTAATTCTAGCATTCTTCAACAGCTCAAGCACACAACGTGATGTGATGCGAACGTGTTGTTTGTTTTCTATTTATATAAAACGCAACGGTTGCCTCAGACATTCTAGAAGAAGAAAACACACGTGACTGGGCACAGGCCTGCTTCAAGCATGAACGTAGAAAGGTGACTCGACTAACTCATTGTTCTCGAGCCAGTATCAATAATTAAGCTCTTCAATGCCTAACCTGACCATTCTAACTTTGAAGTTTTCTTGATCAATCAATGAGTTTGCTATCAGCTTCTGATAGATTTCTCGTTAAAAAACAAATTCTGAGAGACAATTACGTTGGGCGGAGCTACTTAGGCCGTACTCTGCGAAACAATTGGCGTAAAGATGACAGTGAAATATTGAAAACTAACTTGTCATTGCACTTCTCAGTTTCTGAAAAGAAGGAAGTGCCCTCGCTGCAGCGGTAACACAGGTGTGCAAATGTCATGAGTTCTTTTTTTTTTCATTTGAGAGTGCCTGTTTAAGCGCATTTCTACATGAATAGCGGGAGGGCGTGGTGTCAAGTCCCGGCAGTGGAAACCGCATTTCGATAGGAAAAATGAATAAACGCCCATGTACCATGCATCTGGTGCGCGTTATAAAAAGCCAGTGGGTAAAAATTATTAATAAGCCTCCCATTATGGCGTCTATCATAAGTATACCAATGATTTGGCACGTAAAATTCATAATTTAGTTTTTAAAATTTGTTGCCGGTGTCTCTGCGCATCAAGCGCGGCTCTACGAGCATCTATCAGTCGGAACAGTTCTCACTAGCATGAGTCTTAATACCTCGAGGCTTCATTAAGTCCGGTTGACTCTTGTGCTCGCAGAGTGGAATGGCACTGATTTTCTTTATTTTCTTTTCTCGGCGATGTTATGTCTGTCTACACCGCTCGGTATAGCAGAACTAAACCTGTCTGAGCCTGCCATGCCCTTCGAACTTTCGTTCCCACAGACCTAGTGCAGCCACGCAATTTCCTTTCCTTTATTTTACGCCCTTACATGATTTACACATTCCATTCGTAAAATAGCATTTCCCAGGCTTCGTGCATTGTGTGAGCTCTGGCTGCTATCCAGTGCAGTTACAAGTCACTTTTTTACTACCCGGGCACTGCGTAACCATAAATCGGTGTCGAGGAGGGAGTAGGTTCGAAGCTGCCGAAGCAATCGTCGCGCACTCTCGCGATCTCGGCTCTTTGAGTACGTTAGACCCCGAAGTCCGCCGCCCCCTCACTCGCCATTGTTGAGGAGGGTGGGGGACCAAGTACGTAGAAGAATAGCGCATGCTGAGCCAGGGTAACGCCAACTGGTGACCCCCCTCTCCCCTTCACGGAACCCCGCATAGGGAAGTAAACAGCATGAAATCAGCGAAGGACGGGAGGTTGCCGTGGAGGAACACTACAGAGAGAGGTTATACCTAAGGATGGTAACACGTGGCCCTTGATGCAACACAACGCGTTTCCTTTTTATTCTTGTGCTGCACGCGTGCCACAGGAGGCAGCGAGGAATGCAGTCTGACAAAAAAACCGTATCCAGACTGTCGGGTTGCAGCAGCAGCCGCAGTAAATCTCCTATCGGTGGTAACGTTAACATACAGGTCGCGCTCTTTCCGAGAGAAACAGTGCCTCATCCGAGCGAGGACATTTAGGGCTAGTCCATCCAGCTTCCGTAGCTTCTCTCGCCGTCATGGGGTGCCGTCCACAGGAACCAACCACTGCGCCAAGTCTCTGCACCTGCACCCGAAAAATACTGCCGCCAGGGGGACTGGGTAGGTACTTAGCATGACGAGCCGCGTTTACTAAAGTACCACCTCGGCTTTTCCTTCCGCTGGACACCCTGGCCCAGAAGGACTGGCGTGGCGACACCTGCATGGTCTATTGCTGTGTGAGCGCCTGTGAACAAACGTCACTAACAATCTACTTCGTTTGGTGTCACAAGTGCCACATCCTACTGAAAAAACTGCTTTGAAAAAAAAAAGTGATTACTCGGCATCAGTGTGACGTAATTACATCGTGTCTGAGTAACATCTTCACCTTCTTTTTAGTAATCATTATCATCAGTAGCAGCATCCTATCTTTATGAATAGGGCAGATCGCAGGCCACACCCACTAATCTCCAGTTGACCCTGTCGCGAACAAGCTGACTACAACTTCCGCCTGAAAATTTTATAATTTCATCGGCCCACCTAATTTTGTCTAAATTCCGTGATCGCCTTAACGATTATGTCTAAAATAAAATTATTACCTCTTCGTACCATTTTTTTTCTCTTTCAAACAGTTCTAGCGTTAGTTTTGCACAGCGCAGGTTGACGTTTTACATTTAGACCTCATACCTGTTGATTTTTCTGCTTTCTTTTCTTTTTTTCTCGCTATTTGCCTTGTCTTAGTAACCTTACTCTGTCATTAATGCAGTTTTGTGTTTTGCGCCAGGTGATATTTTGTGTTTGTGTGTGTTTAAATGATAGGCTTGTTTGTAGTGTTAAGATATGGCTCAATTTATTGCAGAGCGGTCGCTTGCTGGGCTAGTTGATTCGTTACAACCTATGTAACAGCAGAAAAACAAGAAGGAAGGGGCGACCACAGAGACTCGCCATAAAGCTATTCTTTGGGCCAGTTGGTTCTTAGCTCATGCACCAAACATGAAACATGCACCAAGAAAGGCACAAGTACACATGGACGGGCGCAAACTTCCAACTGTATTCCAGAAGCTGTTACAGACGCTAACATGTGCGCAAAATAAACCCGTGCCACACAAGTTTCACAGATAATCGTTCTTGCTGTTAACAAGAAAAGTTTGATAACTTCGAACTATCAATCGTCAACGTACTAAGCCAGTAAAATCGCGCTCGTCGATTTCTTTATTAAAAACATGGGTGCGTACTATCTCATAATAACGCTCTCTATCTTCGTCTTTTTCCTATTTTTCTCGCACTGTTACATAAATTGCTCATTGTATGCTCACTTTAAAATGTGAACTTTATTTTTACTTGTGTGTTTTCTTTTTATGTAAATTTTTTATTTCTGCATCGATTGACGATACAACTGTTAGAATATGTGCGTTTTAACCTTATAGACGTTCTGACTTACAACTGCTTTATGCTACATCTCTCGTGCATCGCCTCCCTTGCTCTATGCCTCACTTGGGTTCTGTAATGTATTTTCAAATTTAAAAGAAAATAGGAAGTTTTATCAGGCATACCTTGCATAGAGTATTCGGGGACATCAATATATATATATATATATATATATATATATATATATATATATATATATATATATATATATATATATATATATATATATATATGGCCTTTTCCTTCAGTTCAGGCTCCTGTAAATAAGTAGGACAAATAACCTGAAACTCAAGCTATACAGTGTCCACATATATTTCGTGAGGACGCCACCCTTCACGCTGCCACTGTGAGTGGCTGACTATGATTAGCTAGGTGCGTTGCGCACTGACCCAACCCCACTGGGTCGCGGACTTCACAGCGCGTGCATCAAGCTTTGCTTCGGTTTTATGATTCAGAGTGGCAAGCTTGGAGCCCCGCAAAATTTCGTGAGTGGCACTTGTCACGGGCGCGCGGGCAGAGCTGACGTGTTTCGACGCCCCTCTGTCGACCACAAGGTGGCCCGATCGCTATCGCGCGGCGCCGCTTCCCCACACTTCCGCACGAGCACCGGAAGTCGTAACCGTACTGGGAAGATCTCGACTCGCAAAGGGCCCTCGAAGCTGCCGGCTCTTGCGTCTGATACCCGCCGCAAATACAACTTCAGAACAACTGCTTCCTCTTCGACGGCCATGAAAGAGACCCAACGCTTCCGACAAGAGCGCTGGTCGGGAAATCGCTGCCACTGCCTTCAACGACTTCCGACTGTGAGGGGGACCCAAAAGTTTTTCTCTTCAAGTATTTATTGTGCAGATTGCAGTGACCATTGCTGCTTCAAGCTCCAGCTATAAACAGTGCACGAAAGATTGCCGTGACCGGCCCACGGCGTAGAAGCCATTCGGTAACCTTTCATGAACTGATCGATGATTTCGTCGTGACTGACGACCGTAGTCTGATGATATCGAAGACAGATAGCGCTGAATTGTTTTGGGGTAAAGATCTCGATATGCTCAGCTTTGTTTTGTTTGTATCGCTTATTCTTTTTAGCTTTTTTATTTTATAGCCAGCACTACATCTTCTTCATTTGCAAAGGAAGAACAGAGAAATTCTAACGCTTTGAAATAATGTGAAAGAAAAGCAGAATTCAGTGATTTCTATTACTCTTTTACTCAGGCAACAGCACGATAACACTGCTAATAGCACCGTCTTATTAAAAAATTAAAAAGAAACATATTCATCCTGATGCATCCGTCTTCTTCGTTCACTGCCGTTATATTGCCTGTCGTGGCCGCAGAAATGCAATGACGTCAGCACTCTGAAGGTGTGATACGCGGGAATTACTTTCTGGCAATTCGCTACAGTTATATAGATGGTGTGCATATCTTATCCACCATTGATGTCTTCCTCAGAATAAAAGAAACCAATATCGTAGACTACGCTTTTGCATATTTTACAGCGACAGAAACACATGATGATGAAATTGATGAAGACGAAATTAAAGATGAACAAAAGGAAACGAGATGATGATTAAGTTAATGATGATGATTAACAGTCAAATGCCCTTCAAAACGGGATGGTGACAAGTAGTCATCTAGCCTGCTTGAGCTAATGAGGTATTATAGACATCTATTGCAGTCTAGCATCATGCCCCATCTCTTTTAAAACTTCTCGCTTTTTTAAAACTTATCTCTCTGTATTGTAAGCCTGCAACGACCCCTGCTGTGTCGATCTCTTCTCTGCTTTTTTCTCCCTATCAGTGCTCTGAACATTTCTTGCTTATCTTGACTGCTGACATGTTACTACTACCCTCTGCTTCAAATACCGAAATAGGCATAGTGCCCTACTTAACAAAATATATATAGAGGCTGAAACAAAAATCAATGCCGCATAAAATTCTGCCCCCGTCTTCCTGTTCTTTCTGCAGACGGCCGCATCATGAAGAGTGCTATATCCTCATCGTATGCTCCATAATCAAATTTTGATATACTCGCGGATTATTCACGGCGGCTGCTTTTCCGAGGACGGCGGCCCATACATTATTACAAAAGCAACCAATCAACATAAACGCAACAGGCAAGAAAACAACCGAAGAAGCCGGAAATCCAGAAACCAAGTTACGAGAAGGCGCAAACTGCCATCGCAGAGTGCAGGCAACATTCGGTGCAAGCTTGACACAAGACTTCCTTTCGCCCACGCACATCACTGAAGCAACGCTCCGGTTTTCTCAAATGAAAATGGAAAGCGCTTGCTTTAGGCTTCCTCAGATCTCTGCCTCAATAAAAAACTAACGTAATCCGTCGATGGCAGTGTCGATACCGGTGTCCTTTATGCACCACCTCAGATGACACAACTTGTGTGAGGTAGGGTCAGTGAAAAATGAACGTTGAGGGGGCGTAGAGAACAAATAAAGATTTCTGAATAAGAAAGGAAGGACGGTAGTAAATAAATGCAGGAGTGACAGAATGTTTCCGCAAACATCGGCGCAGATCGCAACTGATGGGGCACTTCCGCTAAAGGAAATATATACTACAATAAACTTTGCACGCTGGCGCAAGAGGTGGCCGGGTTTTTATCCCCTTATGCAACGCAATACAGACTTCCTCGCCTGCAGTCATAAAGTGAACGTCTATATGCCAAGTTCAGCTGCGCAGCTGATATGCCGCTTTGCATATTCCTATAGTAAGCTTTTGTCCTACGAATGAGTGCGGTGTTTATGACCTCCTCCTTTTTATTGCTCTGCTGTAAAACTACCTTGGCGGATAAAAGTAAGATTTCGAAGCTCCTAAAGTGCTTCTCAATCGTGGTCGTTTATTCACATCGAGTTTTTTTTTCCCGAGGCGGCGACTGCGTGGATCTCGTGTGCCAGTGGGGGGCCCGCCGTTGGAAATAGCACCAAGTAATCCGCTTACCCTGGTTTTAGGAACTTGGTCACATGATCACGCAAAGCTGCTGTGCATACAACGATGCGAAACGGGAGACTAGCAAGTTCCATTTGCGCTACGCAAAAAAGCTGGCTTTAAGCTGTCTCCTGTTTATCGCGATGTCCTCTGGGGCAACCGGCGATATTTTGTGGAGATTCGAACGAGTTTGGGAGTGGAACAATGACGACAGTAACAAAGAAACGGAATCTAGTTCAGTAAATCTGGGCTCGCTCAGTGGTACCTGAACATATAGTTGCTTGAGGTTATGAGGTATACTCATAACCATACCCATATGGTTATGAGTACACATGTTCAGGCGTCTGTGATTTCCACACAGAATTTGACGTCTTGATGACAACGTCAGAATTGCAGCTGAAGAATGAGCAAGCCAAAAAGAATCAAGTAACATAAAGCAGCAACGTCGTATATCCGGGAAAGATTGCTCGCTATCTGTGAAGCGTTGCTAACGCGCAATTCACCGGTACTTCCTTTTCACCGGTATCGCTTGCTCTTACTTAATATATTAGACAGTTTTAGAGCATCGCTGCCACTTACCGTTACCATCAGCATCCTGGTCACGTCCCAGCCTTTCCACGCTTTACTTCATTCGCGTTTTCCCAGCCGAGGGCTTGCGATGCACGGAATACCTATTACGCCTAAAATCTCGCCGCTCTTCCACGCGGTAGCCGTCTGCGTTAGCGCTGAGCTAAACCTTGCTAGTATAATAAGAGTGAATTCGTATAAAAAGAAGGATGACTAAAATGTTTAAAAACAGCGCTGAAAACGCACACCGGATAACATAATAGAGGATAGGGCACACACGGTGTTTTGTGTGTCCTATCATCTATTCTGTTGCCCTGTGTACGTTTTTAGCGCTGCTTTTAAACATTATGGAAAACCACCAACTCCCCCAACCTGTCTTTCTTCTTCAGGAAGGCTAACATCAGTTGAAAATATAATCCCTTAATTTACGCTTTTAGGTTGGCAAATTTTTATTGAGGCTTCGAATTAATGAGAGGTAGCGAAGTAAAAATAGATTAGATCAACTTTGGCACAAAGCTTCCACTTTCTTTGACAGCCACGTCGTAAAAGTACTGAGGCGTAGAGAACAGAGAGGTCGTATTACGAGGAGCAGGTGAGCGTGAGACGTGAGATAATAAGTGCGTGCGATGTACCCGTCAGTCGTGTTCTTCCGTGGGATGCAGCAAATTATGGTAATTGGGATGCGCTAACAAAGGCACGGGGGTTCCACACGAATCCAAGCCGAATCCGCCAAGCAGCCGCGCTCTGAAACTGGAGCCGATGGAAGTGCGTCGTCACCCGGTCTTTCTTAATTAAACACCGTCTTCTGCACGAAAAATTCAGATCCTGTCAAAGTGAACACTGTGAAGGAGGCACAGCAATGTGTTGCACGAAGGAAACAGGCGGCGTTCTTCTGGAGAGTGCTAAAATTAAGTCTGGCGTTCCACGATGGTCTACTGGAAATACGATAGCTACGCAAGTTTTGGAAACAGTTGAAAGCATCACACGTGCAGATAACACGTCTAGGTAAAGCTGTATGTTGTAGAGTACTAAAAAAAATGAGTAACAAGTGGTATTGGGATGTTTATGTAAGAGTTAAAAGGTCGCCTATTTCGTCTGTGGGTGGCGGGCTCACGTGTCCCCTAATTTTGCACCCCATTCATAGTCCCGTTTAACCTAATGGTTCGCTAAAAACTTTGCAGTGCACTCAGTAGCTAGGCGAAAAGAGCTGGAAGAGCAATGCGGTAACATATAACCGCCCTAACCGACCGTGTAGCAGTTGGATAAAAACAGACATGCGACTTTGATTTACCTTTCAGTAATTTTTTACCCATTTCGCCACTAAATTTCTCACTGGCTTTAACTGCATCACACAGTGGGTTTCATTAAGACAAGCTCACTCCGCGTCCATGAAGTGTTAGCCACAGCGGAGGTGCCGTCGTTATCGTTGCGCCATCAATCGCTGGAATAACTAACATTTTTCTCGAGTAGCGCTTTCGCTTTCTTTCTGCAGTTTTTTTTTTCTTTCAAGCTGGAAATGGCATCAAACCCTAAACTGAAATTGAGTGCCACAAGCCCTGTAGGGTCACGTTCTATTGTCGCCGGCACGAGAAAACAAAAACAAAAACTAAATACTGTGGTTTGAGACATTTATGCATATGTACGTGGTGCCAACGCTCCCGAATAGGCAGAAAGATTGTCATCTACGCAAAGACAAGTTGGGACTGGTGCCCAAGAAACAAAACAGAAGAGCTCTTCCGGCAAGACGGCAACGCAGATAAGGCACATAAGGGAGCAGGAGGGGTCTTCTTCCGATCCACACTCTCATCAAGAAAGAAAGGGCGAAAACTACCCAGTAGTGTCGGGACGTTCCAACCACTCCCCGCTTCGTTCTTTATTACTCTGGGCTGTTAGGCTGATATCCCGATGCAATTCGGGATGAATCGAAAGCAACCCGATCCGGGGCCATCCCATGGCGAGTCGACTTGCCTAACATCGTTCGAGACTCCGGCCGGCCCTGCGACTTCGCCTGTCGGGCTCACGGGAAAAAGGCACATAACACGGAGCGTCCGTCGTTCGTTCTGGACTGTTGCTTTCGGGAAACCTGTATCGCACTCAACACTCCTTCCTATTTTTCTTTTTATCTATTCCAGGGAGGGCGGCCCTGAAGAACGGTTCGCGGTACAGCTAAGGAATCGCCAGCCGGGGTCGACGGAGCCGGCTCTTTTATGCTCAATTCCGGTCTCCCGTTGCGGTGTTCCATGGACGTTGGACACAGCAATCGTGGCTGAGGGTCCAAATCGACAGCGTCGTTCACGCTCGCGAAAGACGCGTTCGGCTCCCCTGGGGCGCAATTACACGTCTGTGTCATTTCTCCATGCAGTAGACGATGCGTGTGTGTGATGCGTATATATATATATAGGGGGGCTTCTGCCAGTTGTCGTTGAAAGCCTTGTATGTCTAGTGTTCTTTCTTCCACAGTACTGCAGGGGAGTGGGATGCGGGTTATCTAATGAGTTAGGTCTGTTTGATCACTTTTGGGGGTATGTCGATTTCACTAGCGCCGACGGGCCAAAAGCCAACGGAAACGAATGTGGCGATGCGAATCCCCCGCCGCTCATCAATGTTCTGTGTTTAGCTATTCGGATGTCGTACTTGCCTCCCGACACGTATCGGTATGACAGCTGATGATGGGGATTGTGAAGGTTGTTGCACCAATTGTGTGCAAAGGTTTTATAATTGTTTCAGTTTAAAATCATATTACGAACAAAATAATGTGAAGATTACAAGTACAAGTTGCGAAATTTACGATATAGGTAAGTACAGTTCGACTGTCGCTGTGCTCATTGTGCTCAACCACATTAATGCATTGAAAGGCTGGTTGACAGACGGCTTGATTGACAGTTTGATTTTGCACTATACTGGAAATATTGAAATATTCATTGTAAGCGTTTCATCAACATTCGTTTGTGAAATGCACAGACAGAAATGAGATTAGGAAAGAGGCGAACAAACAGAATATGCAATAATATGCCGCATGTGCAAGCTAACGTTAGTCAAATTATTCAACGAAAAAAAAGAAGGTTGAAGAAAGATGATTGAAAACATAATAAAACCTATGGACAACCAGCATAGCACTAAGGTATTCCTTTTTTTTCTAATTTTTCATTTGTTGTGTTTTCTATTTCTTTCTTTTGATTTTGCATATGTGATTCAAGATAAGTGGTGGACACGTTATCTCTGGTTCAGAGAGTTGTGGGCGTTGTGAGTTATTGTGAGTTAAGCCGGAGGTTCGCTTTTGCCGCAATTGCTTCGTTGATGAAACACGCAAAAGGTTTTGTTAGGCGTGTGAATTGCTCTAAGGGCCGCTTACACAATCAAGCTAACTTCGCTGTTTACATTATTGGTAGCATGTCCCTTGCTCTTTTCTTGCTTGCTTTATACAAAGCTTAATTTTGATTTGTACAATGCGAAATTAGAGTTGCATCCGTGAACCAATGCCCGTTGTCCTCACTCGCGATCCCGTTTCCGTTAAGACCTAGAAAACAGCTTTGAAAAAAAAAACACTGGTAAATTTAGGTTTAGGTTGCACGCTCAGGAGCCCGAGGTGGTCTCAATATATGCGGAGTCTACCAAGTGATGCGCCTCCGTATCACATCATAGCTGTCTGTTGCCTAGCTGTATTTGAACTAACGTAGCGAACTCGTATCACATGCTCACAGAGAGTCTATTACGCCACTCAGAAGAATCTCCTTCAGCTACTACTTTTGTAGCGTTTGGATTACCTAGTCTTTCATAACTCTCACTAGACCGACCAACCGAACACAAATTGCAATTCGCAATTCAATCGCTCCCCCCCCCCCTCCCCTCTTTCTTCTCTCAAGCACATGCACCGACGAAAATAAGGCTCACAATCTCGGCATTGCACCAAAACGCTGTGCTCACGACTTCTTGGCTTCATAAAATATCATTTTTTATATTCCAGAGATTTGCTATCCAAGGCACTAAGAAGAGGAATACCCCTACTGCTGCCTTAGACAACCTTGCGACTTCTATTACCGTGTAATAAGACTAAGCAGAAGTAATCTTTCCATAAGAATATTAGGCGCGGTATGCAAGTAAGGGCTACGGTAAGGCTGGCATCAAGGATTCCTGACTCCCTCCCACCACCTGCTGCGAAAATGATGGCCAGCTCATTTGCGCTCGTTATGCGTGTTACGAGAGACCGAAGCAAAATTGGAAATGTTGTTCGAATCGGAATTATCAAGCCCGACGCAAAATCGAGAACTGCGCCGAGTTATTTATGAGCAATCGTTATACTACGTAGGGTACTGCGAAGAGCTGCCTTTTAAATTGGCAAATGACGCGGTGAAAAAAAAAATCCGACTTTATGCTGCTGTAAGATGTCTCGCGATCTTTACTACAACGGAAGAAAAAGCTGATTCACGTCCCTCGCAGAGCACCAAAGCTGTCTCAGGATTTTCTGAAAATTGACAAAATTTTATATTTTATACGCTCCTGCCTTTTTCTTTACGCCAGATATCGGGAAGTTTTTTATGGTAGAATTAACTTACGAAAGGAACCGCATTAGGTTTTATTTAGCCCTTGTTTTTCTGGGAAGAGCTTTCTTTTGGTGTAGACGGCAATGTGTGGACGCACATGTCGTTTTGTGTGTTTAAATCAATACACAGAAAGACATAATAGTTCTGCGCAAACCCGCAAGGTGGAGAGAAGTAATTAATAAAGGGAAAATGAGACATCCACTCAGACGTAGTTATGTGCTACAAAGCAAAGCCATACGGGTTCCTCGAAAGAAAAGCTTCGCAGTTGAAGAAAAATTCATCTTGGTCCGGGACTCGAACCCGGGACCACAGCCTTTCCGGGGCGGCCGCTCTACCATCTGTGCTAATCAGGCGGCTAGCAGATGGCAGGCGAAGTCAAATTTATGAACTCGGAAGAAGAGTTTGCTTCTGATTCCAATCACCGCTCCACCAATCACCGATTCCACCGCTCTTCCGATTCCAATCAATGTATGCGCTGTACGCTTCACTTTGCTGAGCACTTGTAGCCTCAGCCTTACGGGGGTATGAACCATCATGTGTTTTTTTTTTCTTTTTTTTTGGTACCACTCGCTGTTGTTGCTCAGTGGCTGTGGTGTTGGGCCGCTAAGCACGAGGTCGCGGGATCAAATTCCGACCACGGCGGCCGCATTACGACAGGGGGAGAAATGCGAAAGCGTTCACGTACTTAGATTTAGTAGCACGTTAACGAATCCCAAGTGGCTCAGATTATTCCCGAGTCCCCGACTATGGCGTCCCTCTATAATCAGATCGGGGTTTTGGCGCGCAAAACCACTTAATTTTATTTTCATTTTAATATTAATTTCTCTCTCTTTTATTTCACTTGGTTCTGCTTTTTATAACTCCATTGTTTCTTTGCCCACTATCTCTCATTATACGAAAGCAACTTCTAAACACTTTTTTTTATATTTCGACATTGATTGGTGTAAATAACACAATCGATTGTTTTATCACCTGTTACATTTATTACAGTCGTGCTTTTGCTGGAGATTGGCTGTTTGGTTTTCTTTCTCTTATTTATGCTGATGAACAGTGACCACTGAAACGCAGAATTATAAGCCTCACACTCCTCTAAAGCTTTCATGGTCAGAAGTGCTTTGACTGCACTACATTAGGCTACTTTATCCGCAATTTTAATGTAGCGCGTTGTTCATTAAAGACCATACCCATAATGTAACCCGTAACACTACCCAACCAACTACATTGACACGCCACGCAGCAAACCTTAAGGCTCGTTGTGTACTTAGCAACATCAGTTTTACGGTAACGCAATGAAATGCGCCCTAAATGTGCTCGCGGTTGCGTCAGAATGCATTTCACTCGACGTAGTGTGTCACTTTGTTACTAAACATGCTTAGCAGGCTAAAAAGTACTCGCGACCTACGTTGTCCTTTGAACGTTTTGACGCCGCGAAATAACATGAAATAGAAGTACATCTTGCAGTTCGGGGGAGGTTACATTGAAAACATTACAGAGCTCCCTTTATAATCATAGATGACGATGCTCAACCTCCCTCGAAGCAGAGACGATACATGAACCCCCGCGTGGAACTACGCAGTGGGGCGGGACGTTCACTTTCGCCTCGTCCCATCAATTTGCATAGTAAGGACAACCCGAGAGCACTTGACTCTCATACCATTCTTTTAAATAAATTCTGCTATCACCATCTAAACAAATAACGATGTTGTCAAACCTGCGCATTAATTAACGTCCCTCTCAAGTAATCGGTCACAGCGTAAGCTTTCTTTACTTATATAATAGAAGTGCCGAATACATTACCTAGCCTCTCCTTACAAAGATGGGTAAGTGACCGACACCTCGTCGTTAATGCCTGCGCCATGCTTCCTCAATCCCAATCAGTGATACGGGTATTTTTTCCGGTGTATTTGATGCCAGACCCGTATGTGCTTTGCGGTCTCCGCTTTTATTCACGCTAATGCGATTCGTTCAAGGTAACAGGGGAGAAGCGCCGCACAAAGTACGGACATCGATCTGCGATGGACATCACGGTGGACATCGGGGCAAACAACCTAATACGGCTTGTCACAAGAGGCAAGCTGAAAGTATTTCATGCAGTGCCATTAGCATACGCAGGCGTCACGGATGGTCAGCGATGCGTGAGTTAATGCCCAAGAACTTTATGCAAAGTGGCCGCCGCTCGCAAGATGTTTACTGAAACACTCAAAACAGCTCATTTCTCATTACTCTGCACGTGTCGTAAGAGCGTCCCTCGAACGTGAACGGAAGGGAACATCACAAGCAGCAGTGGCCAAGAAGGTAACACACAAAATGGTGGGCGCATGGTTATGCCTAATGAATTATGACCAGAACACCGTGAACACAGGCTTTGAAAGAACGCTATTCAAAGCCCATGGCATCACTGTTTCTTTGAGGCTGTAGATTTGCTCTTTTTTTGGTACGCAGCTAATTATTTTAAATTGTTGACTTCAAATAAGTTATCGCAGCTGCAATATGCAGAGGGAGCAGGAGTTCTGTAAAGTGGGCTAATATGGGAATCGAAGAGGCTGCGCAAATATACACAAGAAACGGTTTCAACGTGAAGTAGAAAGACATGTCTTATTGTTCGTAGGGGCCTGGCGTGCCATTCGCCAATCCTAAAGCCTAGTTCTCTGACATTTCCAAGAGGCAAAGAAAGCTCACGGTCTAGTGCCATCTTCACTTCCGGTATCGCATTCTGTGTCACATTTTATTTCTAGGCATTTCCTTCGGCCATTTCCGCCGCAGCTACTCTTCCCTTCCCGTTTCTGCTTCAGCTATCACACGCGCAATTCAGAGCACATTTACCACAGCGTGAGGGAAAGCATGACCCTCCATACATTCACTCGGGACCCATCCATGTGGAAGTTGATAGCGCTGTGCTCCACGGGAGGTTCCCGCGAATAACGGGTTTCATTCTACTCAATAGCGTTGGTGCAACACGAAAGCCTGTCGGAAGTGGTCAGAGTGATCTTAAGTGCCGTCAGAAAAGGGAAAATGTGACATACGTACGATGTTTAAAGTGTCACCGCTCTTCTTATGTCGGTTCTCTTGCTTCGCTTAGTGTATAGGTAAATGATATGAAAACAGGTCCAGTGTTGACATTTTATCTTCGACGCGCATGGAGAGCCTCACGCGAGAAAAGCTTACAGTGCAAATCGTCAAGAAGACGTTCTGCACCGAAAGCAGCAACTCCTTTCAGAAACCATTGGAGCGCTTGGGTAATGTTGATTATAAATGTGCCCCTAGGAATAGAGGGAATCGATGGACCAAATAGGAGAGGCTCGAATAATATTTGGCAATGTTTGCTAATTCGTCGAGGATAAAAATAACGTAGGAAGGCGTTTTCACCTGCACTTGGCGTCTTCAAAAAACAACGCTTGCTGAGCGGGTTATGGTCGAGAATTCGGTGTGCACTGGGTGCTTTTTTTTTATTTAGCTGCACCAATTTTTTTAAATATTACCTATGGCAGACTGCAATATACTAATCTTCGATCTAATTTACTGAATCAGGCGGCCATTACTTCTACGAGAAAGCAAAATGTTCAATTGAATAATTAACATAGCCACGGTAATTAACCTTTTAAATAATTACTTTACGCCAAATATTTCAAGCTACGATTTGTAGCCGCTGAGTTTTGCATGGCGTATCCACTTGGTACGAATTCTCTGGACAGCACCAGTTCTGAGATATTAATTTTTGAAGTGTCCGTCGAAGTGCATTGATGCTCCAATTACTTTTGTGCTTCATTTAATAAAACAGCGGTTTCTTAAAAAATTAAATGGAACGCCAACGCATTTCGTCGGACACTTTGAAAATCCGCCGAAGCTTGTTTTGCAGTAAGCGAATAGCATAGAAATGAGCTTGTCGACGAGGTGATTGAAAGTGACTTTAAAGAGGATCCAGTTCAGTTCAGTGGAGCGCAAAATGAAACACATGAAGAAATTTATCTGAAACAGCAGGTAATTAAGTGTTAATTGCTTCAAAATTGGCTTTACCATAACACCTTATATTCTTTCCGATAAATGAGTTTTTGCTTAGTCAATGCATCCAGTGATAACATCCCGGTCAGTGATGCCTTCCTCATGAGTTATGTCAGTAAATATATCAGGATATTTAGTTAAAACTAAATCTAGTATATTCGAAGAAGTATCAATGGATCGTGTTGGTTGACTAATGAGTTGTGTTATAATGAAAATCCAAGTCAAGTGCTAAGAAAAGAATGTGTGGCTACATCCGTGGCCGATACGGAGAACGTCGCCCAATCAATATTTAGAAAACTGAAGTCCTCGAATATGATAATGACCGAATTCGGGAAAAGCGCACACACCTCGCATAGCGCTCGATGATATACTCCTCAGAAAACGCACCAGGCATGTCGGGTGGACGAAAAAAACGTCGATGACCACACCGAATGCAGCACGCTTCAAGAAAATCCAAGCGCGTCCAAGAAAAGAATCGACAATTATGTGTGCGGCAACGAATTCATTTATCGCGATGAGCACACAGGCCCCTCTACGCTGTTGCCTATCACAGCGAAAGAACTTCAAAATAGCTCCTACACTCGTAAAGATGGTATCGTGAATGGTGTAGTTAAGCCAGGACTCGGTACGTAACATTAAAGAAGTCTGGAATTAATCAATGTGCGACGAGAGTGCAATACCATTAGCGACCACACTTCTAGCCTTGGTGTATAAAAAAGGGGCATTCTTTATCAGCGCTGCAATTCACTTTTATTGTCGAGCTGCTAGCTAACCACAGCTTACCGAAATGAAGAAGGAATATCATTCATCCCTGTGCCGGGAAACAAGAACAGCGCGGCCTTCGTTGGTATTCCACTTCTAAACGTCATTGTTCAAGAAATTGGCAGTGGCATAGCTCGGCTACGCCAGGATATACGTAGCGAAACCTACGTATATCCTAAAGAGCAGGCAATTCAGACGTTGCCTCTGATTAGGAGCATTGCTCCTAAAACGGGCGGCACCCGCTCATATGTTGCGCGACAGTTGGTGAAGGCGGTAGTGCAACCACTCCTTGTTCGTCAAGCCCAATTCCAGCATTTGACGAGGGCACAATGGAATCGCCTTGAAGCTGTTAATCGCGAGGCAATGAGGGCCATCACCTGCCTTCCCAGCATCACCCCAATCGTGGCTCTCCCCGAGAATGCACAGCTGAACACACTAGGGGAGCTGGTGCAGCAGCGACGCGATTTTCGCAGGCTTAAGGCCAGTCTTTCACAGGCAAAGTGGGCTCTCAGGGCTTACGCATTCTCGTACTCCCTTCTACCACCACCATCGCCAGTTCTTCCTTCTTGAGATTTGTACAGCTGAGTGATAACAAGCCAACTGATATACGTCGCCCGACATCAACTCACGCGGCGGCGCCGCTTCGTGACCAAATTATAACTGAAGACGCCCACCTACCGCTTGTCTCCATCGCACTTTACGTTGATTCAGGCAGTCAGGACTGTGAAAAGACCACTGCACCTTGTTGCCCTTGCGCACCTACACTTACTAAGACGTCCTGGTTTCAAATACACGAGCCTCCTCCCTCCTTTTGTGCTGAGCTCCTTGCTATTAGAGAAACGTTTTGCTCTGTGGCCGCCTTTCCCATGGTCCCCATTGCCCGCATCGTCATCCGCACTGATGCCCTCCAGGTGACGCGGCTTCTGCGAAGCGTCAGTCACAGCCCGAAAATATGTCAACAGATCCGTCTTCTGGCGGCATGCATCCCACGGCCAATAACTATCGAGTGGATCCCACGCGACCTTGTAAACTTCGAAAACCGTGCGGAATCTGCGACCCGTATAGCTACCTCTCCATGGCCACTGTGTCAGCTCTTTCACCTAGATGAGGCGACCCTCCTTTTAACAAGAAAGGAGCACCTCCGGCGCCGCGTATGTGATCTCATACATCCGTGTGCGGCAAACCTCCCCTGCAGTCTTACACGTGCAGAAGAGGTCGCGCTTCGGAGGATTCGGGTCCGGGTTGCCCTTACTCGTGCCGTGACTCGGAAGTGGCCGCATTTTCGCCATGTATATACTCGTCCTGGGTGTCCAGTCTGCAAGTCGCGAAATGCTGAAGCCGACATCCACCACCTGCTATGGGTTCGCCCTGCATTGAAAACGACGAGGCTCCGGCACCTCGCAGCAGCGGGACTGTCGCCGCATAATCATATTGATTACGCAGGGACCACATTATCGATACCTCTTAGACTTCATTAGATCCGCAATTCTTTTATGCATTGCATATTGCAATCACTCAGTTCAGCCCTTGGGCGCGGCCGGGCAGCCACCATTGACCTTTAGCGCAACCACATGACGTGACGTCATGACAGCCGCAGGAAAAACTGGGCCCCAACTCGCGCAATATGCAACGCATTCTCGGCTTAACCAAGCTAAGCCTGGCCATTTCTTTCATTCATTTCATCATACTTTTTCAATCCCATCCCATACCCCTGTACCCCCTGAGGCATTCACCCTCGCATTAAAAAAAATTATAACAATTTGAAGCATTCCGCATGAAAAGAAACACCTTGTATATTACCGCCTCGGCGCCCACAACAGTCACCATTCTCGTGGCCAACAACAAGTACGTTCTGGCCACGATCGTGGGAGGCGGTGTGCGTTTGCTTCGTATTCTAGCTCACTGCCGATGGGCATTAGTGGCCCGAGTTGGCTCAGCTGTCAAGACACACTGGCCAACGTGGGCACGCGTTACATTTCCAGTCCGTCAGGGAAGGGGGCACATCGATCTTGTAGGGGTCGCTGTCGCCGATAACCCCAAATAAAGCCTGAGTCTGAATTGTACGTATAGTTCGGCTTTGACGCGTATGCTATACAGTAGTGGTAACCTCGGTTCCAGTATGGTTTGCTGCTCAATTTGATGATCAGGTTCTCGATACTGGCATTCCACAACGCAGGCCCATTCTTGGAATATAATAATATTACGGCACAATCTCGACTTTGCGCTTTCCGCGAGTCCTGGAAGAGCCGCCGTTTAACTTTTACTTCCCTGCGTTTTTATTCTAATCAGGTTTAGGTATAATGGTCACGCGTCCATATATGTGATGGATATGACTGGCGACGTTAATGCGATTAGCACTCTTTGTTTATGACGGCTCTGTAATAGTGATGACATTAAAAAATGCTTGTGAGGGCAATGCTCCAGTAATTATTTGCTGGTCGCTGGTTAAAAGTGGATCCCGATCTTTCCGATCTTCCTTTCTACTAGGAGAGATTGCCTGTCGTATGATTGCTGAAATAGCTTCGGTAAAATAATTGATAGATGCTCAATTATTACAGCTTTCAAAAACTTTGTGTTGATTTCGTCGCAACCGGGTGAAGAGAAACGTTTTAATTTGTTAGTTTCATCTTCAACACCGACAGAACGACTCATGAAGCATAATGACGTAGTCGCAGTATGAAAAATGGGCAGTGGCTTAGCTCGGCTATGCCAGGATATACGTAGCGAAAGCTAAGATAGCATGGTTAGCCTTGGTTAATCTTGATTGCAAGTCCAGGGTAGTCTGGTTGTCTACCTATCTTGCGGCGTTTAGCCAGTCGTTCGGCGCGCTGTTCGTCTGTTTCCTGGGCGATTCGTTTGCTCATCATCACGTTCCCACGTCGATTACAGGCCTCCTCCTGCTTATCAGAATTTTCGCCGTCCATCTACTTTGTTCCCACTTTACCTCCCCCTCCCCTCTCTCCCCAGCGTAGGGTAGCCAACTGGATTTTTTTTCTCTGGTTAACCTCCCTGCCTTTCCCCTATCCTCTCTCTCTCTCTCTCGCCATCTATACTGCCGCCTCAACTGTGGTTGTGGCGCACGCGAGCTCTCCTGTTCAACCCTCCGACATGTTATCAGGCATGCGACGCAGCTGGCGAAGTGAACGGAGGCGAGCGCAACGACGAGGAACGCGGATGACGTCATACCAAAATGCGGCAGCGGAAAGGCGTGGCGCTGCGCAGCGGCGGAACACCTGTGGCTCGGTGCTTCGAGTGGCGCATGTGCCGTAGTGACTAGGGAGCGAGTGAGAGAGTGATATCCGCGGCGAGGCGCGTGTTGTGACGTCATGTGCCTCCTCGGAGCACCATGACGGCGAAATCGCAAGTTCGCGGCCAGTAAAGCTCTCGCTTTGAAACAGTTTGTTTAAAACAAGGCGTACTTGATCTTCGTCTTTCTTCATTGTTCGCTAGAACTGGAGAAGCTTCCGTCGCTTTTCACGAACGGCATCTTCAATGGCAAATAATAATAATAATAATAATAATAATAATAATAATAATAATAATAATAAATATCACATTATTAACAACAATAATAATACTTTATTGACACAGGAATTCCACCAGCACTGGGCAGAAGTGCAGGCAGAATCGCCGTTCTGCAGTCTCGCCAAAATTCTTGTATCGTTTGTGCACTCTCTCGCGGGCACGGCGCAACGTATTGATAGGCGTCCAAGCTTTATGCGACTGTTTCTTTTCTTAGGACACCCCCCCCACACCAAAAAAAAAGAAAACGCCATATGCATCGACCTTTTTTTTTCTTTTTGTTTTCAACTTTCGTACGCACTCTCGTGTCGACATCTCACCCCGCTAACATCAACCTAGAACCTTTCCCTGTCAAACCTGCACAGAGGAAACTTCGAGTGCACGAGGTGAAAGCCGCAGCCGTTTGACAGCCTGATAGCGACCACTTTAAGCATCGGTTTGTAAACAAAACTTCGTTGCCCCGGCTTGAGTCTAGGGTCACGACATAATCTCCTCCCGGTCATGATGCTCCTCGTTCGTTGCACGTGACCCGTCAAGCCTTCTGCCCATAGCTCCACTGTCTCCCATCCCCAGCTCTCAACGACCATTATCCAGAAGCCTCGATACGACAGTGGATCCGGAAGGTCAAGTGGCCGCCCCACACGGATAGGTCACGCGAGCACGTGTGATTTCGGCCGTATGTTCTGCGACTTCCCACGGAATTTTATTCCATAGATGCGGCTGGACAACTAAATGTGGCTTGCAGTTCCGGAATTCGCGAAGCACGAGACAGACAGACAGACAGACAGACAGACAGACAGACAGACAGACAGACAGACAGACAGACAGACAGACAGACAGACAGACAGACAGACAGACAGACAGACAGACAGACAGACAGACAGACAGACAGACAGACAGACAGACAGACAGACAGACAGACAGACAGACAGACAGACAGACAGACAGACAGACAGACAGACAGACAGACAGACAGACAGACAGACAGACAGACAGACAGACAGACAGACAGACAGACAGACAGACAGACAGACAGACAGACAGACAGACAGACAGACAGACAGACAGACAGACAGACAGACAGACAGACAGACAGACAGACAGACAGACAGACAGACAGACAGACAGACAGACAGACAGACAGACAGACAGACAGACAGACAGACAGACAGACAGACAGACAGACAGACAGACAGACAGACAGACAGACAGACAGACAGACAGACAGACAGACAGACAGACAGACAGACAGACAGACAGACAGACAGACAGACAGACAGACAGACAGACAGACAGACAGACAGACAGACAGACAGACAGACAGACAGACAGACAGACAGACAGACAGACAGACAGACAGACAGACAGACAGACAGACAGACAGACAGACAGACAGACAGACAGACAGACAGACAGACAGACAGACAGACAGACAGACAGACAGACAGACAGACAGACAGACAGACAGACAGACAGACAGACAGACAACGAACTTTAATTATACCTGAGGAGCTACTGTCAGGATCTCCTAACGGGAGGCCATTGTAGCTGCTGGCCGCGCCCACGTAAAGGACAGAACGCCGTGACGCTCCGCTCTTTCCTGGGCCCTCTGGATAGCCTGGGCTTGCTTACGGAGTACCGTGCTTCTGATGGCCTCCTCCCATCCGGCTTCGCTGGAGAGGAAGTCGTTAGGCAACGCGGGACATCGCCAGAGCATGTGAGCCATTGAGCAAAAGGTTTCAGTGCAGTCGGGACAACTAGGGTCCACATCCGAGTACATCCTACTGAGGAATCCCCGCGACGGGAAAGATCCCGTCTGCAGCATTCTAAGTGTAGCTGACTGACCTCTACTGAGCTTTGGGTGAGCTTCGGGTGAGGCAGAGGATAAATTCTCCGACCAAGTTGGTAATGTTTAGTAATTTCATTAAATGTGAGGAGCGGATCGTTCTGCTGAGTCCCTTCCTGCCCCTCCGGAGCCTCCAGACCGTCGCGGCGCGTGAGTTCTCGCGCACGGTCGTGGGCAAGCTCGTTGAGGTTTGGGAAGCCCTCGAAAACGTTCGTCCCCATGTGTGCGGGGGAACCACGTGATATAATGAAAACCGGGGCAAGTCCTTTTCTCTAAAATAGAGGCCGCTTCTCGTGCGAGGTTACCCGACTCAAAAGCTCTGATTGCGTCTCTCGAGTCGAATAAATTTTTTTTTAAAATTTCCCCCTCAAGGGTCACTTTTCAGTTTAGTTAAAGGTTCTCTTTGATTATTTTGCATCAGAGGCAGAGAAAGACGTTCGAATTCAATCCTCTATATTAGTAAGGTGTTACAATGATTGGCTGCAGGCCCCAAAAGGGTTGCGTTAGGTTTCAGTTTTTGACACTGCCGAATCTACATTCATAGTAGAGCGTGGACAAGCATCGATGTACGTAAATTCGGAGAGAGGTAATTAGCGAAAGCGTACTTGCGTATAAAACCTAAACAGAGAAATAAAAATGCACGAACGGCGGATCCTTTGAGTATTATAAGAATGTGCCTCTTTTCTACGTCGAGGCACTGTTTCTAACATGGACAACAATTTAAGCAAGTACGTTAGTTCCTGGCGGACTATTCTAGGTGGTAGACACCTATGTGATTAACAATATAAACGAGTCGTCTTTAGCAAGCTATCACTTTTATTGACATTGCATTAAGAGTGCGTTTTATCTAAATCAGTGGAGAACTATGGCGATCACAAACCTTGTCTGAAGGGAGGGTGTTCGTCTGCACAATTTGCCTGTTGACTAGTTCTCCACTGATCTGACAGAAAAGAAAGCGCAAATATCATGACGTCTTCACTAACGTAATTAACTCATAAGCATATTATTTCTCTCCCTGTGCTTAAAAGAAACGGTCGCGGTAGGTGACCTATTGACAACCGGAACATGCGGCCCATTGTGCAACAACTGCAAGTACGTTCGTAGATATTTTTTTTTCCTGAAAAGTAAAATAGGAAATTTCAAAAATATTGGGCATGTTGTTCCTAAACAGAGTGATCTTTTACGAAGAGAAATATAAAGCGCTATGGGCACATGGCCTAGTAATTCATGTTGTGCAATTGGAACAACGCACACGGACACACTTTAACACTCTCAGACGTCCTTTGTCTATGTACAAACGCGATTTATTTAGCGTAATATGCATAGATTTACGGAACATTTTATTCGTGGTTCTTGACCAAGGCGTATACTATTCTTTTGTTTTTCAAACCTATTTAAATCTTTCCCTTTTAAGCTTACCTAATTCTAATACTCTTTAAGTATACGTTTATTTTTGTTTCTGTTTCTTTAAGAGAGTCGCGTTTCTTTGTTTTCGTAGTCTAATAGGACAACACCCAAGCACCTACCTGCCAAGGTGACTGCGGCGTTGCATCTAAGATGACCTTCGAACGCAACGTCTTCATACATCCTTTTCAGTTCAGTTTTTATGTAAATCAACATTTATGCCAGAGCTAAAGATGCAGTTGTGTTGAAGTCTTCATGCGTTTCAGTCTCTATGACTGCTTTTCTAGGTCCCGCTTGGGGATTAACCAACTCTGAGACCAAAACTTCTATAATGACTGGTGTCAAGAGTGAAATGACGCAGTGTGACCTCCAAGATATGAGCGATTTAATTTCCTCTTTACATTTGCAGTGTTGTCATACGGGGGGATAGGTGGCTGCAAATCTTGTGGCCTGCTGTGTAAAATGCATGGCTTTCTCATGGCGGCATCGCTGTTGGTACTGACGTTGCCCTTTCTTTCGACGTTGTTCTCCATGCATCACCCGCTTTATAGGCGCCGCATACTCTATTGCCGGTATGGGCCTTGGCTGAGGTTGATCATCATCATATTCCCGTGCGCCTTCTTTGTACAGCTGACGCTGTTACCGCGAGAACGACAATGAAAAATGTAAACGCGGATGCGCCGCCATCTTGACAAGAACAATTTTTTACGCGATGCCTCTGGTGTAGTCCTTGTCCACTGCAGTATTGTACAGTTCTGGCCTCCAAAATACGTGCACAGACGCCACTGCTTTAAGAGTCTGTGCAGAGCACTAAGTCTTTCACTAAATGCCCAGCACTGTTATTGCGCAGTAGCTAAACCGTTAGTCCGCTCGACTCCTATCTGTACACAGCTTCGCTGGTACAGGCTCGAATTTAACTGGAGGCGGTTCAGGGGAGGTTATATATTTCTTCATTCTGTGGCAATGGTGAAGCTAGGAATGATGAGGTGGCCTGAAGACGAAAAAGAAATCACTATTGTGTGTTGTCGACGAGAATAATGGTCATCGTGAGCGTAACTAAATGAACGAGCGGGACGGACGGAAAAGACGAAACGGAATTTCCAGTAACTTAAGTGCGGTCGCAGCAAAAATGAGAGAATCCTTGCAACTAGAGCTTGTTCCCGTATCGTCTACAGTTCTAAAAGCGTTGTAATACACAACCACACGCCGAGTTATTATGACCTTCGGACTTTACTCGCGCGTTACAACAGCTCGTCTAGTTAAGAAATTTACGACTTCTGCAATCGAAAAACTTTGAAGGCAAATAAGGACGCCCTCAATGAGTACGTTCAAAGCGAACAAAATTGATCGTTTATGCGCCACTCTGAAATGTAGCATTCTTTTGTGAACATGACATCGCGAAATATCCGTAAGCAGTGTAGTGACGTCGCATTGTACAATGAATTAATGTTTTGCCCACTTTAGGTAGCGTAACAGATATAGTTTATACAAACGCGAAACGGTGATTTCGGCCTCTAGCTCTACATATTAAACTCGGGGCATGAGTATTTCTCAGAAGCTGCAGATTTCCGTCAATTCATGCAAAAAATTCATGGTGCTAAAATCGACCCCCCGTTTCCAAAAATCATAAAAGTTTACCATTTTCATTTTTGCTTAAGGGGACAGGGTAGGTCCTATTCTTCCCATGCATTTTGGGCTATGTTCGTGACCCTTTTTCTCATGATCTGCTGGGGTTAGAACATTAACCTTGATGTCATTGTAATCAGCTATGTCAGGTAGTGTTACTGAACCAGGATTATATTTTTTTAAATATTAGTTTTTTTTGCTTTCTTTTTTTTACTGGACCCACCCAATTTTAGAGCCAAAATCTGCAGTAAATAGCCTGTAAATAAAAATCCCCTGCAATATTATTATAATCCTGGTTCAGTAGACTGTCTGTAATGTTTTCTCAATATCTGGAAAATATTATCGCCATAGCGCTTGTAGTTTCTGAAAAAAAAGGGTCAAATGCAGCAAAATTTGGTGTTTTGAGATAATTGCCTTTGAAGTGGAAGAAATAGCTATATTGCAATATAGGACTATAGAAACGAATTCTGGCGTATTTTTTCAATAGCCACCAGCCTGGTAGTCCCCTCCGTCATCAACACTTCTTTTCTGTGCTAGCTGCCTTGTTTTCTGGGCCATCTTAGTGACCAGTCTTGTAGCCCTCTCTGCAAAGTATAGTCGCCGCCAGTCAGCTTCGCGCAACCACTGGAATGTGAACCGTCCTGGAGAAGCTCCGAATGACCTCAGAATGTCGACTCGAGCAATGCTGCGGTCAATAAAAGTTAGCACAGCATCCATTGTCGCTATTTTAAGCGTCTTGAGGCCAAGAAAGACATTCTTCGGAGCACACTCCCATACAACGTTGTTGAACTCCTCATTCGCGTTCTGAGTTTTTCCATCGATACACTTCTGGAGAAGCTCAGGCTTTGAGAGCTGCTGAAACACTGGCGTTCCGCTTCAAGCGTTCCGCCGAGCGCGAAAGCTTCGATGCAGACGCGCACGTGGTGGCCGCAGCGCCCACTCCTGGATTGTGTTGCGGAGAATTGGCCTCATTGGAGATCGACTTATGCCGGTTTCCGTGGAAGAGGCGTTCTTTAAAGCACTTCTTTGGCTTCGTCATTGCATTACCGCTAAATAACCAGCATCAAAGTATAAACAAATTCGATTGTCCGCGAAAACACGCCGAAGCACGAGCAAAACGCCGCGCGTTGCAAGCAATCCAGCTGCGTCCTATGATTCGTTTGGCTACAGTGGCTGTCATTTGGCTAAGTGAAATATGGTAGCTAGGTTTTCACTGTTGCCAGATAAGTGACATCCATTCCACCAAACGTGACAAAAAAGGCGTTGAAAAAAACAACTTTTTTTCAGTTTACGAGAGGCACAGATCCCGAGCATGTGTCAAAGGGGGTGTGGCTGGATGCTGCCTAGAATTCGAAATATATTGATTTTGAGGTAAATATTTCGCGTGCGTGCAAATGAAACACTGGGCCATGTTCAGGAAAGAATAGAGATTTTAAATTACGCAAAAACAAAAAATCGATTTTTTTCGTAAACTTTGCCTACCCTGTTCCCTTAAGAAACGCTTGTCCAGTTCGGGAGGGTGATCGCCAGACGAGATTGTCGGCGTTTCAAGAGACCTTGATTTGAGATATTAGCAATTGCCACTCTTATAGAGGCCACTTCTTACAGTAGTACGTTTAGAAAAGGTCATTTGCCAATCCCTGAATAGCACTTATATGTGTAGTGGCAGTGCAAGCGTAAATGTAGTATGTCTCCTTATAATCCAAAGAAAACACTTTGTGTTGTCCCTAGTAGTTCATGTTAATTTAGCAAACCGGATACTCTTCTGGTTGACCTCCCTGCCTTTCCTGTCCTTGCTTTCTCTCTCTCTCGTGACCTTTGTCACTCGCAGTCCCATAGACCACATTTCCACAGGAAATATGAGTAAACATATTTCTTTTGACACGCACACACAAAAACCTTTGTTTCGCAAAACGTTCTCGGCTACCTCAACCAGGCTATGAACGAGTTCACTATGGACGCCAGCATGACCAAACAAGTAAACGCATAACAAACCGCGCCTTCATGAGCGGCGGAATAGCACAGCGGAAAATTAGGAGAACGCACGCTACGGCGTGTGGCGCAAACTTTTATTTTCTTTTCTTTGCACTGCTTTTCTCCGCCTCAATCGTAGGCACGCCACATCGAAAACGAGAGGGTGGACAAAGTTGATCCCGGTATACAAACAGCGCCTCTAATGTCAACGCACAAACTCCCTCCCGAAGTTCTCGCCAGATAAGCAGTGTGCTCCGCCAGTTCATTTCCATTAAGGAACTGACACACCCTACCCCTCAACAGTAGTGGCAAACGAAGCAAAAAAAGGGTAAATTATATAGTAGAGAGTATGCCGTTCTGCTCCGCTTCGAAGCCGAAGCATAAGTAGCTCTTGTTTGGAGCAAACAACCTCTGGTCGGGTCGAAGTGGGCTTGTCTGCGGTTTTGCCGCCGCATGAAAAACAAGCTGCCGAGCACACGCCAGTGCTCACCTGACAAGCAGCGACAGAACAGAGTCAATCCAGCATCGAGTGCCGCTCTGGGCGCAGTGTGCTTTTCGGCAATACTTTTCGTGGCTGTAGGACATCGACGCACGCTGGGCATAAGTGCATTGCCGTGTCTTTTTAAATCCCAGTCCACGGAATTGGCTGGTGCAGCGAGCTCTTGTTTGTACAGCGAATTGTTGTGGCCATAATCCACGCATGCAAATGACAGTTGGATCAATATTACAAACTGGAAAACGTAGCAAATATTGGTGGTGGTGTATGAAAGTAAACTCTATCAGCGAAACTTGTTGTCGCGGGGGTTGGTTCATACCGCCGAAGAAAATATGCTGCCCTAAAGACAATACTTCTGTCGTTCTTGTCTAACTCATCCGCGTCAATACTATCTCGTCCTTGCCTGTCTTTGACGCAGCATCCTTCCTTAAGCATAAGCTTGCCTGTTTCCTCAAACTGAGACAATAATATTGAACCTTACTAGTATAAACATTAAAAACAGACGTATTACAGATCAGTTAGGCCAGATTTTAGTTGATTCACCGGCTTTTATGACTTGGCTGAGCAATGTGCTAGAAACTAGAACCCCTGCTGAAGAAAAACATTAGAAGCGTAGCACAAAAAAAGCTTTCCTGCGTAAACTATGGCTAATAACATTCGTTAAAAACAAATTGCGATGTAGAGAATTGTCCTGAGCTCGTCTTCTCTTCTTCGTGGGGCACTCAGCATAGTTCTAAAACTGTGGCCCTTCATAAACTTTGTATTTTTCATTTATTCATTCATTCTGGAGACCGTTCCCATAGAAACTTGCCTAAATCCCAAGTGTCAAACAACTTGAGGGTTGGCCGCCCACGGATAGGCTTGCAGAAGCATAGAACATAGAGGCAAAGGTACAATGACTGTTTTTATTATTTATTTATTTATTTATTTATTTATTTATTTATTTGCCGACGCCGGTATTTGAGTAGCGTAATTGAGCCAGTTCATGAGGTGGGTTTCGAGCGTCGTCTCCAGGAGCATACGCAGCACGAACACGTGATCTTTCAAACTTCACCGTTTGTTCTCTTCATCCTATACATTCATCCTATTTTTTGAAGGGCATTAGGAGTGTTTGGTGCGCTTGTTGAAGGGGACAGAGGTTATTTGCGCCAGTTATAGCCCGATGCACCCGCTGATTATAGATGGCTTCGGAGAATGTGGGCGCCCAATTGTTGCTGTGAAATAACCTCGGTAAGTAAAGATGCTGTACAGAGTTTGTTCAATCTTCATACAGTTGTCGCAATGATACGCGGTCTTTTTCTGAAACTTTTTATACTGACAACTAAGACAATCGTCCATTTCTTCGTTTACTTCTTTATTGAGCATCTCTTCTTAAATGCGATTTCGGGCCTCCATTATTATTATTATTATTGGATATTGAAACATACAAACACACAAGGTGGCTGGCTCAACCTGTCGCACTTGCGACATGGTCGAGCCAGCCACAGTGCCTCGACTGCCTTATATATGACCCGGCCTATATATGACACACATACACACACATGCGCGCGCAAACACACACACACACGCAAACGCACACACGCACACGCACACGCACACACACACACACACACACACACACACACACACACACACACACACACACACACACACATCCTCCCCTTCATAATGGTGGTCACCATGAGAATAACACAGCGAGAGAAGCCACAGGCACATCCACTCACGGTTCATTATCAGTCCAGCGGGAGTAATTTGACTAAAATGCAGGTTCGGCTTTAGAAGGGGGCTAAGTATAAGCACGTCACCAAAATGGCGTTCCAGCACAGTCGTGCATCACTTTCATAATAAAGATGTTTTAGCTGTACAGCCACATGAATAAAATGCAGCCTTGATGGAACGATCAGTTGCCTCAGCAGTCTGAGTATACAGAATCCTAAGAATGTCCCTCGTGCAAATTAGAAGACCTTTCGTAGCTGCCACGAGGCCGCTCTTTCTACCCAGCGAGATTTGCGTAGCTTACTGCATCCCGCCAATATGTAGCACCCGCGTATACTTTGAACATCGCTCGTGGAGTCGTTGTTGATGTTGCCAAGTCATACCCACAAGACTGTAATGGCCGAGAAATGGGTGACTTATTCGATGTTATAACCACAAATAAACTTTCAGGAGTGCCATAGAATAGTAGTTGTTGAAAGACGAAATTACGTGTTAAACTGAAAGCAACAATGTTAGGAAGGGTCAATGACTGTAAGCACTCCACAGCGAATTCCTCGACTGCGGAGCAAGCATTCCTGCGGCTGCATTCATGAATAGAGACCCAATGCGCAATAGCCTAAGCGCATCCCTACACCTTGGTATGGCTGGCAATTATACGCAATTATTTTTGTTTGCCTGTGGAATTTCGTCTATTGGAGTCTATAAAATCCCAAATGATAAAAATACTGACATTAACGAAAAACTATGGGTGTGTGGGTGGCTGGCGGGACGGCATGCTGCACAAGGTGTGTAGTGATAAACGCGGCGTACGCAATGATGAAAAAAATACAAATATGATGTGCACACGGGCACAGACACAATGAAGCTGAACGCATTCACGAGTTGTTATCCCGCAGTCTACAAAGACTGGTCGACAAAAGGCGTATGGTCACAGGTTTACGCACTATATGCATGCAATCAGTTGACATCACCGAAAAGGTTCACAGGTTTCTGTAGATATCATGCATGAATTTTTATGTTCGCAACTTAATTGTACTCCACTCTTCGGCCGGCGTCCATTGTTCGCCGCGCCTTCACAACCATCTATGCATACTGACACAATGATTTGTCTCCTTCAGCAAAGAAAAAAAGCTGAGCAGCAGAAGAGAGATCATGACGCGGCGGGATTGCTGAGTGGCTATGGTGTTGGACTTCTGAGCACGAGTGCGCGGGATCGAACCCCGACCACGGCGGCCGCATTTCGATGGGGGCGAAATGCGAAATTACCCGTGTACTTAGATTTAGGTGCACGTTAAAGAACCCCAGGTGGGTGAAATTTCCGGAGTCCTCCACTACGGCGAGCCTCATAATCAGAAAGTGGTTTTGGCACGTAAAAGCCCATAATTTAATTTTTAAGAGAGATCATGACACTGTTGAATTGGGAAGCAATCATGCTGTACGAAGCCGTTGGAACACGAAAGGAAGCAAACCAAAATTAAGTCACATCTTCGAGCGTAAAAAGAAAATGGGATGGCATTGAAGCGAGCATTATACGGATAAAGGGTCTGATTCACTGACTGCTCTCAGCGCTTTGCACATCAGTCAAATTCATAGCCGGCGGTAAAGCTAAGCCATTGAGTGCACCTTGCCTCCCTTTCCCGCTATCGCGGTGAGATAACGATACACACTCCGTGAAGTCACGACAGCAAATAAAACAGGAACCTTGAAGCTCACCACCACCGGTTAAATCCACTTGCTCCCTTTTCGTGGGCGTAAATGGGGTCATTACAACCCTTTCTGGGGCCGAGATGAAATCGGATTCTGCGCCTTAGCTCTGGAGCTAAGCCTCATTCGAGCGCTTCGATTGTTATAAGCACCGCGTGGAATGTAGAATAAACCAAAAAAGAGAAGCCATCGTTCGGTGTTATTCTTTGTTTACCTTCCTATCATTCAAGTGGTGCGCCTGGTCCCTTAACAAGGGAGGCGACGGACACACCATTTTAATACATCTTCAAATACTATACGTTGAAGGCAATGCAGGATCTGAGTGCTACATGCATGTCATTTCAATGGGAACAGTGAAATAATTGGTTGGTTGAAGTAATAGTGAGACACTGTTCGTGGTGGCTCCATGGCTATGGTGTGTTGTGCTTAGCAAGCGTAGTAGCAAGATCGCAGTTTTTATTCCTGTTATTACGTGGGTGCCGGAATGCATAAAAAACGTTCGTGCATCGGGCGCTCGTTAAAGGGACACTAAAGGCAAATACTAAGTCATGACAAAGCGATATATTAGTGCTCGAGCATCTCTAAGGCGCCAATATTATCGCGACAGAGCCTTAGTAATCGAGAAATTGAGGTAAATGCAGGACACGAGTATAGGCTCCCGCAAGACATTCATGACTTGCTCGATGACGAAAGCACTCCTCATTTAAATTATGCCACTAGTACTCCACCCCTCTATATAAAAACATAATTCTATTGCGGTATAGGGGGAAACAATAGGCTGCTTTTCACGTTCTAGTTCCTATTAAGAATAAAAATATGGTTTACATTACCCTTGGCAACGACGCTGGCAGTCGAAAGGTTTCGTTTCTGCTCGACTCTGCACCGCCTGCGCTTTCGCATTTCAGTAGTTTCGTAACCGCGTAGTGCTGCGCTGGTTTTGCTGGCTCGCGAAAATTGCAATCGCAGCAAGTAGCTGAGAATCCCACTTGCATGTGATGTTGCGGAATGCCCGAACGGTCCATGCTACTTGACCAAAAGCTGTTGCAGCAACGAATTCATCGCTCTGTCGTGGCTCGGTTTCTCCATGGGTGGGCGTTTTGCGTTTTGTGCAATAAAGCCCTCTATTATTTGTTGTGCAAAACACCGTACCGCTGTCTGTCAGATGCCGTTTTACTCACCGACGGCCGCAAAGCGCGGTGATGGCGGATGCAACGTCACCACTGCCCATTTGGTTGGCGGGAGATTTGAAGTGCAACAGAGATATTCAGGCCCCTTAGATGCAATTTTCAAGTAAATTAGGTCTTTTCTCGGCAGGACACAAACCCGCCGTGGTTTCTCAGCGGCTATGGTCTCAGGCTGCTGAGCCCCAGGTCGCGGGATCGAATCCCGGTCACGGCGGCCGCATTTCGATGGGCGCGAAATACGAAAACACCCGTGTACTTAGATTTAGGTGGGCGTTAAAGAACCCCAGGAGGTCGAAATTTCCTGAGTCCTCCACTAGGGCGTGCCTCATTATCAGAAAAAAGTTTTGGCACGCCAAACCCCATAATTTAATTAAATTTTTCTGCACGACACAATTGTTGCGAGGTTTCTGGAATGGCATTTAAACAGTCCACGTCAAGTCAGTATTTGCCTTTAGTGTCCCTATAAAGAACCTCAATTGGCCGAATTTCAGAGCTCTCACCACCTTCCATGGCGGAATTTGAATTTAAATATAAAAGCGTATCTTTGATGACGACGCAGCGCTTTGGCTTCAACAGAATGCGCCTCGAACATGTTCAATAGAGACGACATTGCTGGGCAGAGGCACGATAAAAAAAATATAGCGATGCTAACCTTCCTTGTGGAGTTTCAATGAGAGCGGGATTTCATTCATTCCTCCCTGTACACCCTTCTGCCGGTTGCCCCGATTCCCTTGGTAATGCATTACAGCGTGTCAAAGCTGGCAGTTCAAATCCAACGAAATAAATGAATTGCACCAGCAGCCCCTGCTACTGCGGCTCCATCAACGTACGGTGGTTGAGCAGTGGTGTACGGGAGAAAAATGGGTGTTGGGTTCAAATGACCCCTGCATGCAAATTTTGACCGGGCTTGGGTGGTAGGGAAACTCACAAGACCGAATTATCCTGCGTTCAGACCTGCTTTCGCCAGTTTTCAGTCTACTTTCTTCTTACTGAATATAGGTTTCAACGAGAAACAAACACTGCCTTTTGACAGATTTTTCAGCTGCTTCTGCTGACTGCCTCTTCCTGCACCTTTAATTCGTTAGAGCGAATGCTGTGCTTGTGACACTTACTGCCGTAGATTTTACTCAATTAGTGAAGTCGTGCAATATTCATTTCACAATGCACACGATTTGTACCGCTCCTACATTATTACCCAGTGCAAGGTGTTTTCGTGCTCAAGCAAGAAATAGGTAATGCAATGACACTGCAGTTAGTCGATGAAGTAAGAAACATTCCAAAATAAATACTTCACAAAATGTCAAAATGTCTTTTTATACGCGGAACATAAGGATTGGATGTTGTCGACAAGCGACTTAAAAATTGAGACGATGTTTAACGGTCGCATCCTCATTCACAATGTGCGTACGCACACTACACTGGTACAAAAAATGGGAAAAGACTGTTACGCAGTGCGTAAGTGGGTGTCGTCTTAAGAGCAAGCATTAATTAGCGCTGGACTTACTCCCATGCCGCTTATCCATAGTGGATGTAATCCAGAGAAGTATGAGACAACTACTAGACAACTTTCAATAAGCTCGTTTTATCTGAGAGAGAAATAGAACTGCTATTGACTGGGTACGAAGCAAAATTCTGACTCGTGGTCTGGAGGTTTTACAGAAGTACCGAAAAACTCAAAGTTGATAGAAAATAGAAGCACGACGTTCATAAATATATAATTCTGCATCAAAAACACGTATCTCAGTTCTGCAAACTGCATCCACAAAAGACTCTAAAAGGGATGAACTTGACATATAAATTTACAGCTTACGTTTGTTTGTTTCGCAAGAGCTTTGCAAAAGCTACACTCAGAAATTAATGTTCTAATTTAAAATGGTTCATAATACGGCAAGTTTGTCTGCATTAGATGTAATATTATATTCTTTTTCACTGCTGTGTTACAGAATTGTAAACTTGTTAGTCTCACTTTATTTTCTTAAATTTGCCATTTTCAACTACTTTCATAAAGATTTACGGCCTTCTTTCGACAGTGCCAAGAGTGAGTGAGTGAAAACCTTATTGAAGGCGCCCGGCAATTTGGGTGGGGTGGGGCCCCAGCCTAGGTAACGGCCTCGAGTCCTTGGACACGACGGCTTCCTCGGCGTCAAAAACTAGAAGATTCTGTTTGTTTTTATGCAACATACCCAATCAAAAGCGGTGCAGATGTTGCCGGCAAAAAAAAACGACGTTTCCGTTCACATGTATTCAGAGAGCAGCGTCCGAGTTAAAACATGCTCTTAATTTGTGTAGGTAGCTTTTGTTTTTGTACTTGTTTTTTAGACTGTTCAGTCTAGGGCACGTGCAAGATGAGGCAGATTGCTTCTGCAGGGCGCCAAGTGCCCGAAAACCATTCGGTTTGAATGGCATGCATAAAGTTGTCGTGTGTCTTTCAGCGTGAATAGCACGCTGTGGTGGTTGTCGCTGAAATGAAGCAATAAATGTAATTTCCTGAGTAACATCCCACTACTTTGAGCAGGAAAGGCGCGTCGCCATTGCCTGTCTCATCACTCCAACAAGGAAGGCGGTTTGCTTTGATTTTAGAGAGGGTGCGCAAGCTTTTGTGAAATCCGCGACAAATCCGACGGCGATAGATGCGTAGATGCGACGTCACTATGTTGACGTGCACGTGCCTGATGCTAGTATGAGCGACGGGAGGTTGAAAGAGGGAGATGTTGTCGCTGATTAGCGGTAGAGGAGACACATACTTATTGTTTGTTCGTCTAGCTGCAGCAGAAAGGAAATAAGGAAGCAGTGATAGGGAGGTCAACTAGACGTGCTTCTGGTTTGCTACCCAACACGGGGGAAGCGAAATGAAACCGACTGTCCTCAGTGACTGATTGCAGGCGTGAAGTGATGGACAACCGCACGTGTTCACATTGATAGTACCTTCCTCCCTCCCTCTTTTTTCTTGTTTTTCATTCCTTAACCCTCTTCGTCTAGATGGTTTTGCAGAGAGTAAGCCGTCTTTCTTCAGAAAATGGTATAGTAGAATAGAAGGTGTTCTTTTTTTTTCACAACTACAGAAGATGCCAGCGGTCATTCCTGTCAGGAATGAGTAAGCGTTACAAATGCAACACCCAGTCTTCTGCGACAAAGTACGGTTTCTTCACATCAGAGTTTTGAGGCAACAACAGCAGCATCAAAAGCAAGATCATCGAACTATGGCGTCTGACATCACCGCTGCAGAAGGCCCCGACAGCTCTTTCAACCGACCATCGGGGACAAAAATCACATTTCCAATTTTTGCGCGGCTCCAGTGCACACCTTGTCTGGACTTTCTCTCCTTCTCTTAATATGCTCTTCCCCTTTGCTCTTTACCAGTGCAGCGTAGGGAGTCGGAGCTCCCTCTTGGTTAACTTCCCTGTCTGTAATTTACCTCTCTCTCTCTCTCTCTCTCTCTCTCTCATTTCTGCTTTATTCAGTGAAACGTGGAGATATATTGATGTCGTACTTTGCAATCAATCCTAGTCAAGCAAAGGTTGATATTCCAGCTATAAAGTGACCCATCGACTACCATTAGCACTGCTTTTTGTGCCAAGTAGGTGCAACAAGCCAGTGACATAGGCTTTGTGTCCTGCTATCTTTTGTGCGTGACCATGAGCAAATTTAATGTAGAACCTTATTATTCGCAACTGCACCAGTTATAAACATTCGTCTGCCGCTGACTTGCTTACGTATTTCACGTGGCTATAAACGTTCATTACTTGCAACAGTACGAAAAGAGTAGGATTACTCAGCGCAGAAACTTTGTGAGCAGATTCACAAAACTGCTAGTCTAGAAAACTGAATGCTTGATTTCTCAATTTATATGCACATATATTTATACGCACGGAGGCATTATTGCGCGAGCCTCTCTTAAAATAGTGAAACTTTAAGAGCTTTAACGTAAAATTTGCCGCTTCATAATATCCTAAAATTTCAGTTTGTCAGCTTAGAGCCAGTATCACATAGCCATTTGAGATATAAAACTTTAAGCAAAAGAAAAATGAACAAAGTTAGCAGCGTGGTCCAGAAGGTTGTACGAGAGACACATATATTGACCACGAGTGGTAGCGGTAAATTAAGCTTGACACAAGAAGATAGGACCACCCAAGTTCCGCATTATGGGAAGCCATTACCAGGCATTGTGCAGCCATAGGTCGTTCTCTTTAACTGCTCATTCAAGCTGCGAAACTATTTCTTGGGGGCCGACCAGTTGCCGACAGGGCACAATCGACACGCTCAACGAATATGACAGATGTTAGTCGAGCGGGCGTGCCATCGAAAGTGTCGCAAGGTGTTGTCGACGCGACGGTCTGAGGGACTGTTGACGGACAGCGTCCAGATGCCGGTAGCTCAAAGGACGTACTGTCCTGCAAACGTTGTCCACGGGTCAGTTCATTGACTGACCGTTAGACCCACGCGAAAGTTGTTGGAGAACACTTGTGTTCCAGAGCACGTGTCAGTTGTTTCCTGCGTGATGTTGTGAAGTAGTTTCTTCTTGTCGTCAGCGTTTCTTTTTCAATGAATTTGATTATCGTCAGCGAGCGGATATGCGGGAAATCGAATGAAGAGACGCTGCAAACCCAATCGAGAGGTGAAGCGGCGCGACATGCACTGGCATACGCTGTTCACCTCAATAGGACAAGCCGCATAGTCGTCGACGTGAGCGTGGCGTGTCATGTGGCATGACACACGTCACAAGCCTTCCAGTGAAACACGCCACATATTCAACAAACCGTGACTAACGATCCTACAAATTCGCTGCTTTTCTTTCATTTTGTGTCACTTTTGGTGCGAAAGTTCGCGTGCATTGTTACCTTTGATGGACATGCACACCGTTTTGCGTGTTACGCGAACGCGCGCCGCATTTTGGCATGGTCCAGTGGTTTACGGCGCGTGGCCCGGTCACACAAGTGTCCGAGTTGATAGCTCTGACGCCGCTTCGGGCGTTTGAGTTCAGCCGCCTAATGGGATTGGCGGGCGTCATGATTTGCTTCGTTGCTTGTCTTTGGCGTCGCTAGACTGGGACAAAGCCTTTTGTCTACACAACTGCGAACCACTGGCCACGCGTACAATAGTTGTTACGTCCACTGGGATGTGAAACGGGGTTTGTTTGGTCCGCGTCCTGATTCGGTGTGTCCGGTGTTTGCACGGTGGACGCAGCCCAACGCAGATGTCCGGTGGCTGCCTGCCTCTCCGTTGGTATATTTAAGGTCCCGTTTTAAGCTGTATGCCAGTCGAAATATAATAAGTCGCTATAATCACTGCCACTTGTGTCGTTGCATGCCCCCGCATTGTTTGTCCACAGGCCTATCAGGTCGGCGTCTGTTCAGCGACGTCCACGTTGACTTTGCTTACTACATTAAATTGTGAGGTTGTACGTGCCAAAACCACTTTCTGATTATGAGGCACACCGTAGTGGGGGACTCCGGAAATTTCGACTGCCTGGGGTGCTTTAACGTGCACCTAAATCTAAGTATACGGGTGTTTTGGCATTTCGCTTCCATTGAAATGCGGTGGCCGTGACCGGGATTTGATACCGCGATGCTGGCCCTGTTTACTGCTCACAATGTTTATGTTCCTGCGATGTTATGCATGCACAGCAAAGCAGAAGCTTTGTGCTTACACACGCCCAACTGCATGGGTTGTGCACCGTTCCCTTCATTCGAGACGCAATTCATATTGCAGGCTGCAGGCTGCGTTAGCTTCAGTTGATCTGCGAATATTTTATGAGCAGTAAAAGTCAGGCTCCATAACACAAGTTCGCATGCTGGTGTGTCTCTTCGACTCTCCCTTTTCACTGATTCTCCACTCAGTACGAATAGCTTGACCACAATGAGAGGAAGAGCCCACAATTGCGTTTCCTTACGATACACCCAGAGAGCTCAAGTTCTAAAGCATCCGCTTCTGTGCGTAGAGTGTAGGAGTAAGACTACGGCTACCATAATGATTTCTTTATGTCCTGGCCTAATAATTTTTCCGACCAGAACTTTACTCATCTAATGGTTAAGCTAAGAGCGAGGCTAGCTGGTAATTGTAGCTCTTACATATACGCTTCATATAACATTAAGCAGAGTGCGAACGATAACACGAACCGGAACACCAGAAAAAACAATGATCAAAGGATTTTACGCTTTGACGAGTCAACGACCTTAAATAAAGCGATAACACGCTGTGAAATATTGTCTTCTGTTCATATCAGGACCACAATCTTTTAGCGCACGCCACGACTATGGCATGAAAAGTGGTTCCTTAACTTTCCTTCCCGCATTTGTTACTAGTGGCTCTGAGCACTTTGCTTCACAAACCATCGTCATTTACTTCAGTCGAGAACCGAATCTCTCCATGTGAATAACTTAGGACGTTAAATTCTTGTCACAATACATTTTGCATTCACATAACTCTTTTTTGCCCATCAATGCAGTGACATCGTGCTGCTTCTGTTTTCCTCCTTTCGTAGCCGTGCTAATGACCCTTGTTTGTTCACGCGGAAAACGGCCTTGTCTATTGCTTTGTGCGAGTGTTGTCTGCGGAAGCATTATCGCGGACTTTTCAAGTGTCTCGGCCACTCGTCGGTCATCGATCTAAGTGAGCATCCGATTCCGCTTTGACACTGCAGTGACGCGTGGCCCTCCTACACGCTGTCCGTCTCGTGACATACCGATCGACACGGAAATCGGGGCAGCGTGGCTTTGTGGCCTGGCCAGCTCCCTTTCGCTCGCACGAGTCGGCAACGTTCGCGATTCGAGTGCGCTTGATTTCCTCGGCTTCCGATACGAACAAATTGTCGGGGCGGACATCAGTAACACTTCGTGCGAGAACGAGGGAGTGGTGCGGAAAGAGGAGTGGGGAAGGTGGGGCAATGACAAGCTACCCGCGGGGTTGCTGCGTGACAAACATTTGAAGCCCCCCTCTCCCTGTCAGCGTCATTGTGCGCTGAACAGGCAGGGCTATCCCAGTGGAGCGTGAGATCGGAGTGCAGACACCGCACGCCCGCTCCTCGTTCGCAGCGCGCTCTAGCGGCCAACGTCCGGTCGGTCGCTGAAAGACGGAGTCGGTGTGCGGGCGGGTTATTGTTAAAGCGAGGAGTACGACGCTGTCGTTGACTCGATCCGCATTCATCTGGCCTGCAAGCAAAAAACGGAAACGTCACGTGACCGGCAGGCTGTCCAACAACAGTGGGACCTGAGTGTCCTCCGGAAAACGGGAACGATAGCCACAAGAAATGCGGCCCGCCCGCTGAGACGGCATTGCCAGCGAAGCTTTGAGCGCGGGGCTTTCACGTCGTCTCCCTGAAACGAGCTTGTTTCTGCGACGCGACTTATTGCTCTCAGTTTTCTTTCTTTATACTTTGTAAGTCGGAGGACGGTAGCCTCGGCAGAATGTGTTCGGAATACTACGCGCCTAGGGTTGCCCTTTTCCGCACAACATTGGCACGAGAGATATGATTTATTTACATAATAGGAAAGTCGAGTCTCATTGCAATTCACAAAGTTGCAACAGCCACGCTTTGCCTTTCATAGCCTGACAACCCCGTAACGTTCGGCCGACAATATCAAGCCTTCTCTCAGAGCCAGACGAAAGTGAAGTTTGACTGTGCCTATTCTAAGTGGCGCTTTAATTCACCGTAAGTGGCCCACGCTGTCACCGACAGCGATAAATTTTACACTTTTACGATAAACCGTGTACTTTAGGGGTGTAGAAGTTATATAATGAGGGGTAAAGTCTCTTAGAAAGGCTGCTAAACGTTTCAATACGTACATCCAACTTTGTCAAAGGCGGCCTTGTCGCCCTAGGAGGGTTAGGTTTAAAGGTTTAGTTAGGTTATGTAGCGTGCGGTTGTAGGCGACGGCTGGCTGTAAAGGAAAAGACTGAAAAGAAAATGACTGTTGTCATTTAGCGTTTCTAGGCATCGTCGCGGAAAGGGAATTGTTGGTAGACGAGGAGAAGAAAGCGCGGGAGGGAGAGGAAGTGGCAGTATAATAAAAAAAGGACAGAAAGAGCAGGACGGGGCTTGTTGGAGGAAAGAGAGGATGGGAATCCTTTCCAGGACTGTGGATGTCGCAGGCGGCGTGCGTTTATGGTTTTAGGAGAATGGTCGGGTCAGGTGGTCGGTGCCGGAGCAGTCAACTGAGCATGATTTGAAAGAATGACCTGAGTGGCACAGTAGCATGCAGTGCGCTGTGAAATTTGTAAATGTATTAACATGGCGACATGGCGTCGCTGAGAAAGAACGGGAGACTGTGGGAAGCGGACGCCGTGAATGAGAACTAGTTGGTCTTTAATGGGACTTTAAACTCAGTAGATCAGCGTAGCGGCCCTAGCGGCGTTATGCAGATTTGTAATTTAGAGGATACACGAGTGGGTTTACAAGGCCTTTACGAGAGTAGTCGAAAAGCCACGTCTCGTTGGACCAATCCAGAGGAACAGTACAATGTCCATTTATGACTACGTACCCGCGGTTGTTCGTTCCCTCTACGATATCTAATAACACTATGCTGCTATTTGAGCAACGGTACGTTGGCACGTCACATTATGTCCATGATCCGGGCACTTGTAAATGAATACAGATAGAGATTTCATTTAGAACAAAAGCAGATGGGTCTCCTCAAGCTACTGCGCCCTAGCCTGCTGCGCTTCACTGTTGATTGGGGAACAGGAACAAAAGTCTAGGGATGAAAGATGATGAATAGAATGGAAGGAATGGATGCGTATAGCTCACTGCGCAACGACCCTATTAAAGCAGCTCGTGGAGTCTCATGGCACGGAGGAACACTTTTGTCACGCGCCTTGCAGTTGCTGCATCAGACCAAGGGCCGAGTATAGCGCATGCGACCATGGTTGCCTGCCAGCGCTCTAGGACATCGTTCAATGTCCGCAACTCCAATCGCATAATGACGTACGTATTCCAGCATTTGAAGCGTATTGTAGAGGAGTACTTCTGGCTTGGGGGGTTGGCGAAGTATATTGCATGTTCAAGAGCATGAAAGGGCGAGGTCCAAGTTGGATGTGCACAGGGGAGCAGCACTGCTCCTGTGAGTAGGTGTATCGCTGTCCTTGTCTTTAAGCGTCCTTGTCCTTGTCTTTTCTCACACTGTTCATTCAATAATTCCTTCATTCAGTACCCACAGAGCTAAAAAGGTTCCTACAGGGAGGGGGTTACAATTATGATTAAAGGTATATGGAAAATTGATTCACATTTATATATATACCAGCAAAACAAACAAGTTCTACACACGCAATACGACAAGAGAATAGAAATGGAAATTTCAATTCACCTAAGAGGATGGACAATACGTCATTTGACACAACACTGGCCACATCAGGAGGTTAATTATTTCATTCTTGAATACGTAATTTACGGGGAGGGGGGGGGGGAGCTGTTTGAAGCAAATCCGCCTTGCAGGTAATTTCCCCCACTTTCTACTAGGGGCCTACGCGTTGTCATCGGTAAACGAGACCAAGGTAGATACTTCTGCATTCGTACATCAATGGTACCGTACACTTTAGGCGTAACCCTCTCTGTTACCCTTATAATTTCTTCCATTTTACGCTTTTCCTGGCGTTTGTAGCGCCGAAGTTCACATCGTATCCATCGGACACGTACGGTGCACCTAAATCTATACCCTCTAAACTTTGTTAGTGTCGGGGGGATTGGATTATCCCACCCCACACTGGCACATTCAAGGACGGACGGCACCTGAATTTTGTACAGTGGCACTCATGCGCACAGATTGAAGGCTTTAGGGCTCCTATGTAGAAACCTTTACATTATTCCGGCCTAGGAAGTTAGATAGGCAAGGTACCCTGTCTCTGTCATGATAATTCTGAAAGTTACCGAACGCCTACATATTCAGACTCCGTCACAATGTGTATTACATCGTTATTTAAAGTGTAAGAAAAACTGAAGGGCTTCTTAATTTTTTTTCGAGTAAGTAACAATTCGCGCACTGTTTTGGTGAAATTTATCTCCATGTGCTATTTAGTGCAACATTAATTAATTCTCCATTAATGGTCGATAATAGTAATCCCCTTAATAATGCTCAATCATCCGCAAATATATTTAATTGTGATGTCGAAGGTTAATTAATAGCATTAATGTACTGCAGTGCTCGAAGGTCAGGGTTATTCGACCAGCCGACGAGATGGACGTGGAGGTGCGGGAAAGCAACGCAAAGACGAAAGCTGTGCAGTAAAGATCCCCGGCTTCTGGGTGTATGGAATCGTCCAATCGGGCAGGGAACAAACACATGCAGACGTCTGTGAAGTGGCATCGCGATCGCTCTAGAGGAATATAAGCCAAATGGGATCGGCGTAACACCACCCCGGTGTCTCTTTGTTAAAACACCTCCACACTCCCAACACCATACCTCCTGTACTTCAAACTATGGCTCGCTGCTGTGCGTTCACCAGCCACCGCACTCGAGCTCTCGGTGCGTTATCGGCTGATTTCAACCCCGCCCTGTGGAGTGAATGGCTCTTGTCTTGCACACAAAGCTGGACGCATCCGACACCCTCTCAGTCGAGTGGGTGGCTTGATGGCAAACGTGCAGCAAAATCCACCCCTCGCAGTTCCGTGCCAGCGAGTAGTAAGCTTGTACCGCAGAGATATGTGCATAAACCGTCGACAGCCGAGGTACTTGTGCCTGTGTCTGGCACTCCTGCTGCGATTGCAGCTCGTGAACAACTGTATATTGTTCAGCTGGCATAAATAAGGCTCGTGTTCAAAGCGCAAGAGCGAACCATGAAACAAGCAAGTTTGCATTCAGCTACTCTCAAATCACTTAGGTGGATACTTGCTTTGTTATATCTTGTGCGATTTCCTCAAGTACAGTACTGCCCCTTCTAGGTATTTTCAGTAGAAAAATAGGCGTTCTGTAACCAGTTAGTTCGAGGAACCAACTTGCTAAAGTGCTTAATTAAACGTGAATGCTACTAACTGATGACTCTATGGAAAGAGGATGTGCAAAAAATATCATAAAGTTAACTCAACGAGAAAAAGGATGAGACAATATTTTTTTACACATCGGAAAAATTGAACATTTCTTGCTAAAGTAATGATTCCCGCTTTCTAATACATGAAAACGAAACAAATCACGTGATGAAACACAGTAGCTTGAAGGCGTAAGGTACGCGATGTTGCCAGTTTCAAGGTACAGAATTTGCTTCAGGCTACAGCACACCGAACCTTTCTGGTCACCATTCTTTGCACAACCAAACAACATTCAAATACGTGTGCCGACAGCGTATGTTAAGTAAGCAAGCAAATCAACAAAACTTCCTTCGTGAAAGTGTTTGCGTTTGACCTATACAAAGGATTTCACTAGTAGTCATAGCCAAGAGAACAATAGCCAAAGGCTAGACAGAATAGCTATGAAAAATTTAAATTTTATTACGAATTTAATCACAAACAGGACTTCAATAGATTCCTTTTTATGTTTCTCGGTTTTGAAAAGGTCGCATACTGCTCTCACGGCTGCATGGCTGCATAGTACTTGCCTATGCGGAGTAAACGTAATTTACAGCTCAAAGGAGCTATGTTCAAGATCAATCCCGTTATTAAGGCAACATGATCACATGAGCTAGGGTAGCTAGGGCACATGAGCTAGGGTCTTCAACTATGAGGCTTTTCTTTCGAGAAACCCGTATGGGTTTCCTTTGTAGCAGTTGCTACGAACGGGTGGATGTCTGATTTTCCCTTTTCATTACTTCTCTCCACCTTGCGGGTTTCCGCAGAACTTCTACGTCAGGCCATCTATGTTTGCTACGCGATCTTCCTCTCTGGTATACGTGCGTAAGTTTACAACACTGAGCCACTATTCAAGTCTAAAATACGAAGCCGATTTCGAATATTTTATTATGTTTCCAGTATGGTTCCATCCCAGAGTTCTACGATACAGCATCCGTTAAGCTATAAAAAACAGTCTCAGGGAAAAATTACCACTACAAAATTACGTAATGCATTTCACAACTGACGTTCTCCTTGTTCTACTAGGCTAGTGACCTATCGAAGTAAGGCGCTAGCAATAATAAATGTTAAGAAATGGTATGGAAGCTGCCTTAAGGCTAATCTTCAAATATCAGCGCGTAAAAAACAAAGATGAACATAGAAGGAATATACACAGTGCTGTGTATGTCTGTTTCACGTTAGTCGCTTTTTGTTTTTCTTACGTGCTGTTATTGCATATGTTTCTCCTGCGTTGGTGCCTTAGTTTATACGTGCTTTTATTTGAAAATACTGAAAGTACCATCTAGCCAGAATTTCAGGTCTCGTGCAAGGCTAAAGCGTTTATCCAGTAATCATCTGCTAGTGGTCTACTTTTGCCCTATGCAAGTATTATAGCAACATAATTATAAGCAGCTTGTCCTGTCTTCCTATATGTTTGTTTTTAGGCAGCCGAGGGAATTGAGAACACTTCGGGACACTTAATGTAACTACTTGACCCTATGATCAATTGACCGACTTCTTAACTAAGCGGTTGAGTTATTGATTGATTTGGTTATGTTGGAGACCTTCGAAGCTTTCGCCGACTGCTTTTTCCGCTCGACACTTCGGCTTAATTGTGACTCGGTAGATGTGGTATATGGTAAGAAATCAAAGAAGAGCAGTGAAGATAATTCTGGCGTAGACATATTTGATTCAGTCACACATTTAGTGGGAGCGCTAAGGTGCTTGGTATAATGCAAGCGAAAAATCTGTTACAAAACACAACGACCCTGTGAAACAACATATAAATGTTATAAATACCTAGCAAATATTCAAGCAGACTTGATCCTTGTTGACATCTGCATAACAAGAGGGATTGCGCACTTGTAGTTACGTTGTTGTTTGCTGATGTCATGCCCACTAACCCAAGCTGGCGTAAAACGATTCGTTGAAGAGTGGCATATACGGTGAGCGGCATTGATGTCCAGTTGCCTGTACCGCGTAGCCCGGGTAGAACATACCCAGTAGCGCCTAACAAGCGGTCCCGGTGGCACCAGTGGGACTAATAGCTAGACTGCACAGTGTTGCAAATCGCCCCACGAAAAAGCTGAGACACACGTCAAAAGAGGTTCCATCTTAAGTTTTGATTTAATGTATGTTCACTCGGAGAAGAATGCCTCCCATTAAAAACAAAGTCGGCACAAGCAATCACAACCCCTTCCACTATAAATTAAGAAAAAAAAGAAAAGAAGAATGTGGGCCTGCTGTAGCAAATTATTTGTCTCGGATATTTCCCAGACCAGCGCCGCTGTTTGAACGCTGTAGCGTTAAGGGCCCCTGTCGAAGAATATCTGGCGTCAGCGGTCTTCACCCTGTATTTCGACCTTCCGGCGCCGGTCTCCCCATGAGCGAAAATTCCCGTATAGATATATATATATATATATGTATATAACGCGCCTTGCTATATGACATGCGGTATGTGCGGATTTTATTGCCACACCATGCTATCACTACAGCTGCAGCTGCTCATACCTTGTCTTAGTCTTGACAAAGTTATTCGTCGTAATTTTGAGAATGGCAGCCACCAAACAAATATAGTGAAACAAAACACCGACAACGCATGACTTTCATATCAAATATTCTCAGACTGAAATAATAAGAGTGCGAAACAACAACAGAAACCTAAAAAATGATGTAATTTCTTTTGGCGCGGCTACGGCACTACCTCCAAGATCAGCCCACGCAAGAGGCCGAATTTCTACCAGAAATTTCTACCAACTGCATGAGCTGCAGTGGACATAAGCTGCAGTAGATCGGAAGTCCGAAAAGCAGCCAGCGATGATTGAATGCTGTCGCGTTCCATTCTTAAAGGCGAAGCTTATGCGTCTTCCAAATTTTTATTTCGGAAGACGCTTGTCCCCGTATACCTACTGGGAAAAAGCGTCGGCTGAAAGACCGCATTGCCCCAATCATGTATAGGGCTCTAGCGTACACTAACCTTCTGGCAACGCATTGGTCTTACGGTGGCAGATATTCGAACAAGGCCAATATCGCGAGGAGCCCCTGCCAATTGACGAGAAGCAGCGACAAAGAAACTCGCCAAACAGAAACGAAACATGCAAATGGTCGTTTGCGCCGACAAGAAAATGGCGAGCTCTGCAAACCCAACCTTCGGCGAAAGCGAGGCTGTAGGCTCATTTTTTTCCTCCCCATCGCAGATTGCGCGAGTGACGACGACTTTCGCTCTTGTTTACACATTCCGAGTCCCCCACGCCTGCACAGTACAAACGAGACACGTCAAAGCATTGTCGAAGCCAAGGGCTGTCACGGGGTCTCTGACATCACGAATGGCACGGCCGCCGCCGGTTAAAAATGAGCGTACCGAGGGTGACGACCCCAAGAAATAAAAGTAAATTCACGGTATCCAAGGGCATGGGACAAAATGGCGGCAAGCAGAACACAGCAGGGGTGCCGATTGGAAGCTTCGGTAAATATTGGTACTGATCAGCACTGCTGGAGAAGGGAACCCCTGTTAGGACACGCGCCCAAGGCATCGCTGTTAGAACCAGTGAACCACGCATCTGGCTGCGAAAGATGTTGGAATAGCCATGAAAAGTGGAGCTATAAAACAAGATATATTAGCTAAGTGTATCGGTGGTGCTCTTTTTTTTCCCCTCCTTGAAATGCACTTACTTAGAATGCTTCAAGCAAGCTGTCCCTAATAATTGGTTGCTTAAGCAGGTGACATAAATCAAAGCTATACTGTCTGCCCCTAACGATGTCCTCAAATCATTGCGGCTTAGTTGTCGGCGTCTCTATAAAGTCAGCGCACGAAGCAATAGTGCCGTACCGCGCTGTATCTACCACTAATGGAGATGGACCCGCCGCAGTCGTTTAGCGGCTATGGCAGTGCGCTGCTAAGCACGAGGTCGAGGGTTCGTTTCATGGCCGCGATGGCATCTATTTCAGTCGAGGCGTAATGAAAAAAAATTATTGTGCACCGTTCATCGGGTGTACCAGGTTAGAGAATCTCAAGTGCTCGATCACAATCCTTATCCCCCTCCCCCCCTCGCTCCAATCTGTGGCGTGGCTTGTAGTCATCCCAGGGTTTTGGCGCGTAAAATCCGACAGTTCAATTTGTTTGATGTAGATGATAGTATAGAAGCGAGGCAATGGCTTTACCCAATGGTGGATGTAAAACATAAGCTAAAAGGGGCAAAGAGTAAAGGCTTTGTGGCAAAAAGTACAGGCTCGAGAACTAGGAAATATAAGTACCAAGCAACTTTACCTGCGTGCATGAGCTCAAATACGTCGAATGGCAATGCCTACAAACAGAGTTCAACATTTGATATGGACACATATCATAATTTCCCTTCGTTGAAGTTTTCACGGTAATGACCGCAGATAAACAAGCTGGAGAGCAGGTTTCCCGCTCAGCGAGATTTCAAGTTAAGTACACTATTTAAACAATGTTTCTTAAACCATGCACTTTTTAAACAACGCCAAAGCTTCCCCAAAACGCAGATTGTGACCATTGAAGAAAATGGAGTCCGCATTTGGTGGCATGGTCAGTAAAGAACCACCTATTTGCATTTGACACAGCCCCTCATATCACCACTAACCATACTGCATGGCTCTGAATGGCACCGCACGGAGTAAATAAGACAGTAGAGAAGCGGTGCGTTAAAACATCTTGCTTGGTCTTTTTTTTCATTAACGTGCCCTTTTCAGCACGCCACGTATTTCAAAACAGTACTTGTGTAAAGTTTTTAGTGGAATTGCCCATCGTGATGTATCGCGGACCGAAAGCCTCAAAATTGAAAGACGTACGCAACGTCTCGTGAGCTTCGCACGATGACTGCAGGAAAAAAGAGCAATGCATGCTTTTGAACAGCTCCTAACAAGGCACGGACACAAATTGCACTGCCTCTGTCGATGCGATATTAACGAATACTTTACCACGCTTGAAACGTAGCCACGCATTAGGTTAAATATGCATTCAAAACCACATTCTTACCTTTCTTCCATAATTCCACGGGAAAATACAAGCTTACCACGGTTGTGGCACCCTGGGGACAAAAACAAAAACAAAATCGGGCTGCGAGAGCAAAATGGTGTGAATAAGAAAACCAAAATCAGATAAATTATGCTTCTATAGACTGGGGAGGGGAATCGGGGAACTCTCGTCGAGTTCATATCTATATACGGGTTACGGGCTTGTTCACGTTCTGGAGCTGGCTTCCGGTAATTGAGCCTTTCCAGCCAGGCGCCAAAAATGGACACTACGACACCGCAACATGTCAAGTGAACGAGCATCAACAGAAACCACCCCATTGCGACAACACACCCACCTAAGTGCGGTCACTCCTCAGCCGCGAACCTAAACATAGAGTTGTCATACGAATGTGTCCCGCCCCTTCCCGATAGGACACGAGAGAAGCGTATTATTTTTCTTCTTTTATTGTTTTTTTTTTCTTTTGCACGGCTTCGACTTCATCATTGACGTGTCAGGGGACACTACTTCGCTTTATCCTTTGCACGCTCGCTGAGTTTTGTAGACGGTCGAGCTGAGTTTCTTTGTCCTCTTCAGCCAGTGACTATGCGTGTTCCCTCTCCAGGGATGAGCCATGTGCAAAACTGAGTTGATTGCCGCGACGGCCTCCCTGACATGGCAACTGTCCACCCACCAGCAGTCGTGTCGTTTTTTTTTTTTTCATCAGCCGTAACCACATCGGGTATCCTCCTTATTCTGACATCATTCAGGACATAACCTGAGGAAAAATACCGACAAGTTGAGAGTTCCAACAGGACGCCGTAACGTTCCTTGGAACATCATTCGCATGCGTGCTAGTGCGTGCTAGCGCATTACTTTATACATAATTTTAATGTGCTTTCTTTGGTCCGGCAAGACTCGCACTATTGAACATCTATCTGCTTTCATTCGTACTACAGCGTCCAGCGCCTCGCTGACATCGGCTATAGAGTGAAGACCATTTTCAGAGGTGGAAACTCTTGGACATTGGGCCTTGCGTGTCACTGACGCAGAAAAAAACTAGAGCGTTACTTAGGTTTCTCGAGTCGAAAAGTGTCCGCAACCACTTATAGAATCGGTACGAACCTTTAAGTGTTCGCTTTCTCTGTCTAATCTGTTCACAAACGTCGTTTCGTGGGAGTGCTTCTGCAGATAGTCAGAGCCTCGCAGCTTTGTATCTTGCCTGCATGAAAAGTATCCACGCACATTCAACTGGAACAAGTTTGCCAGTCACAAGGATGAGAAAGAGAAGTGGTTCTAGTTAGGAAGAGGAAGAGTTTACGCTATGTTCTGCAGCTATAGAGGGAGCATGGCTCAGCGGCAACGAGGAGGGGGAGAAGAAAGTTAGAGCTCTCGGCGGAATTTCTCACTAATGAATATGTGCGTGCAGTAATCTCTGCTCGGTCTTGTACTTCCTAATGCAAGCCAGGCAGAACGCCCGGAAAGCACGCCTGCCTTGATCATTTTTTTTTTCTTTATAAGTTCCTTTCCTACCCGGTAGATTGCGTCGCTGTTACCCCGTTCGCTGTTATTTCGCAGTCGCAGGCAACGTGAGACCTACTCCATCATGCAACCCCCCGACCAGCAGTGGTCTCGTTTCTAGTCTTTCCTAATTATCGGGAACGCATGGTTCTCTGGGACACGAAGAGTGGTCCTATGACGAGCTTTTAATTACGGTGCTAGATGCATCGGTGGAGATTTAGAACGAGTCCTTTCGAACAACGTGTTAGGCTTCCCACTTCTGACACCTAAAGGTACGAGTTTCTGCATAATCAAAACAATATTTTCATCAACGATGCCAAGCAATAAACGAAAAAAAAAGGTTGAAAGAGTTCTCAAAACTTTTTCACACAGTTTCATGGCGTTGATGCATCGACATACGAACACTGGATTAGTTGCGTCACGTTTAAGTGCGCTGTTGCTTCTCCAACACTCGTCGTCGTTAAAGTAGTCTGTCGGAGATTGCCTTCCAGAAAAGTTCGTCCACTGTTAAATACAAGCACACTTTAACGCGACACCAAAACCGGAATGTTTTCTCAGGTTGTTTTTGGTGACGCAATAGTTTCGTTGTTTCGAAAGTATTTTTCTCTTTTTTATCACAAGAGTATAAACATCATAAACGAGGCATGAACATCTTAATTTAAATATTAAAAAAAACACTCTGAAAGAAAGCGACATGCTGTAATTAAAGGTTCCGAAATTTAGAACAAAATAAATAAAAAATAACCCTTCTTATGCTAGCCTATGAGCTGCGAAAAAATGCCGACATGACTGCACTCACGCGCTTTCTCAATTGTATTTGAACTACTCAATGCGCACTACTTGAGCGAACTTTACTTTTAGACAGGATTTGAAGCTCGCGTGGCACATTCAATACATTATTGAGGCTCGAGATTATTGAGAAGAAGGGGGTTGACAAGAATATTCCTGCATTTCAGACTTTTTGGTTTGGTTCCTGCGTTTTGTATGACTACATCCGCGTGCAACAGGTATTCCTGATTCCCTGGGCGGCATGCGCAATTTCACCAAATCATCACATACATCGCAAATGACCGTGAAGAAGCAGTTGGTGTTGATAAATGTACGAGCAGTGCACTGCGAGCGTTCGAGTGTAAAAGGAAGGCAGGCAACGGGTGCAGAAATATTGGTCGTGACACACTCGTCAACATTTGCATACTAATGAATGCATGCTTTGTCCGCACGTACCGTGACGAAATATGTTTTCTTTGGCTCAGTGATTTAATCTTCCCAGTCACAAACTTCAGCCCGTAGAGAAGGGCTTTTATTCCTTCAAAAAAATTTTTAAGTTCATCCCATTGTAGGAAAAAGTAATTTGTTGATCCCTTTGTATGAAAAGTAACTCCTCAATTTTTTGCATGGTTAGAGTGAATGAGGTGCTTAGGAGTAGCTTACAATACATTGAATCTCTGTACACAAAACCTTTCATTCACAAAAGTTCGGCCCTATTTGTCCCACAGACACTACATGCACCTAACTTCTACAATCTCAATAAAAAATTATGTGTGACCACTTCCCTCGTGAAATGAAACTCTAGAATTTTTTGTATACGTAATAAGTAAGTAAGGTGTTTAGAAGTTCTTCGTAACTAGTTTCGCTTCGGTACGACAAGCCTTTGAGTTTTAGAAAGGGGGACGTATTTGTTTCAATGGTATGGCCAGACTTTTTCGAAAAGTGGGGCTCATTTGTCCCAGTGACGTTCGAAGGTCTCAATAAAAATATTAATATGCAAACGCTTCCCCCGTAAAAAGGACTGAAACACAAAGGAATAAGCGAGCACAACGGAGGCCTTACAGAAGATCTTTGCGCGCAATTTTGCCTGAGTGTCGGACACCAAAGGCCTCAGTGCCTTTGAGGACTTGTATTGTTTTGCACATGCATTCACAAGGGGGAGCTTTGCGGACTAGCTATTAGTTCAAGATACAAAAATGGGTGCTCATTGCCCGATAAAAGTGCAAGTGTACATCCAAGAAAATTAGTAACATATAGGACATCTTAAAAATGCTGTTCTCGCGAGTAAAGGGGGGCGAAATTCTAGAAGTGTTTAAGCTATGAAAACAATTTGGCTTTGCACCACTTGTCGCCCCTTAGTACCCCATCCCAAAAATATACTCGCATGGAGCATTGAAGTCATCTTATACAAGGCAGCACCGAACATATGATATAACAAATGCGCCCATTTGCTGCTGAGAAGCATTTTTGCACGCATCATAGAGTGGCATCAATATGTCCGATTTTCCTACAAACGATTAAGAGGTACCGAGCCAGGAAGTAGTACTGTGTCAAGTTACCGTGTAAAAAGTCTAAAAGGTACTCTGTCCCTAGGATTATCTTGGGTCTGAAGAGTACTTAAACAAATCGTGCAATATACTTCATCGATTTCTGTTTTCGTCCGATTACTACTAAGTCGACTTTCCCTTCACACTCAATCGCACTCAGTCGGGCGATTTTATTGCCTTGAGTTGAAAAGGCCCATGTACGCGGCCTCGGAAGGCTATCCCTTCTGTCGAAGATCTTCCGCAGAGTGATTATTGTGAATTACTACGCGACGTTTACATGCCACCTATTTTCGATATAGATGATGAGTCATGCCTCATTGTCCTTCACTGTAACTAAAGCAATGAATTCTCGTTATGAGTGTTATTCCCCGTCCGCTTCTTTTTGGTTTTGTTTAATGCGCCCGTTTGCCTCACGCTAATTCTATCAGCAAGCTTTTTTTGTCATCAAGTTATGTTTACAATTTATTGGTTGAATTATTTAAGTCATGAAGCATGCTGAAACAGTGTGGAAGAAAGTTTTGCTTCAGGCACTAACATTTCGAAGATACCTTCAGCTGCGGAGGGAGTCTCGTGCGGAAATATTCTTGAAAAGAACCATAAATATTCCTGCTAGTAACAGCGTAAAATGTAGACAAGGGACGAGACAAGAAGACACCCCAAGCGCTGTTTATAAGAAGCCGTGTTTCTTTCGGAATAAACGTTGTTGAAAGCAGCGCTTGTGGTGTCTTCTTGTCTCGTCCCTTGTCTACATTTTGCGCTGTTACTAGCAGGATGGAAAACCAGCAAGCCCAAGCTGCTATTCTAGCATAAATATTCACTCCGAACAGGACGACATTTATCGGCTGCAAAGAATTGGTTAACCTAATAGTTAGAGTTGAAAATTGCTTAGTTGAAGGGAAAGGTATATATACTTGAAAAGTTGTAATCATGTTTTAATTGTCAAGATGTGCTGGTGTACCTTTCAACCAGTGGCGTTTGAGGAGCACAGAATACTAAAAGTCTTCAAAAAAACGGAGTTTGAAAGAAAAAAAAAAGCTTCTTTTCATAACCTAGACAACTAAATTCTTAGCGCTTACTCGAGACTGGTGTTCTACCCGAGTGCGCTCTGTTCACACTGAACATGAGGCATCTCTGCTGTTGAGGTAAGAAGGAGCAGCTCAACGTAACTGGGCATCCGACTGCACCCGCAATGCGCTAGGGTCGCGCGTAGTTCCGAAACTTCTCGCTGTCTCACCCTACGCACTCTCTCGCATTCAGTGATTAGCCGCAGCTACCGCATCCATGATTTCCGAGAAAGCACACATTTCTTTTTTAGGCGAGTGTCGATACAGCCACGGATTCCCTCGACATCCGGATGGATGTCCCCATAGGCGAAGGTTTCTCCTTTCTAACTTTCTTTCGTGTTTACTTTCTTTAAAGGTGGAGGGGTGCTTACAGCTTGCGTCATAATCAGACCACACGGGTCGCCTCTCCTAAATCACCAGAGCCGATGTCAGTGCTAGCCAGCACACTGGGTTCGGAAGTGGGTGGCCCACAGTAACCACTGAGGAGACAGTGGGCACCCCGCGCACTCTCTATTAGGCACAGTAGTGAATGTGGAACCCACCGGCAGGATTAACTGTAACGGGGCAAGGTTCTTATCGTAACTCTCGGGTCCCGCCCAGCGATGTACAAATCTGGTGACCCACCCACCCGGCTTGCTTCTTTGAGCGCGGTCAGCATTGAGCACTCTCTCGTTCTGGACACGAAGGGAAAATCCAGCAGACCCGCAGGAAGAGGCCTCTTACCAGCCTACAAACAGTTCGAAGCACGTGAAAAAACAAAGCACGGAAGATAGAACTTTCAGACAAGCGTTATAGCAGCCGTGTCCGCCGCACAATGTTAAGTCACTTGAATGTATAGATAGAGTTCCCGGAAACAACAATCTGGCAAGACAAGCACCAAAGGGGTTTCAGCCTAGTTATTAGGCAGAGCAGTGCACAGGAAACTATAGGAAGGAGCAGTGCGTTCTGTGTTTGTCTCCCTTGATGTGCTTGCGATTTTTAAAATTTCTTTCCTTCTTTCTTCTCTCTCCCTCTTTTTCTTTGGTCCGTGCGCTGGGTCAAGGCTCGAGAACAGCATATAGCTCTAAACAAAATAGGAAGACTTCAAAACTTGTATGATAATGGAAGGATATTAAATTTCCTGCCCTCCTTCCTATTGCCCCCTTCTGAAAAAAAGAAAGCTTTGCGAGAGGACGCAACGCATAAATCAATCCGGCGCTCCTATGCAGCACCTGCGGGTGTTCAAAAGAGCAAAATATGTAGTCAGAGAGAAAAATGAGTGGTTTTCAAGAGCACTGAAAGAGCGAGTTCTCAAACCTCACGCACGATGGTGCTTGAAAAACAAAGCAGTTATTTGATATGGTAATTGCCGTCAGTGGCAGTTCCACGGGGGAAAAAGATGAAATAGGACAAGCGCTCAGTTAATTGCTTTTGAGCGGAGTACGCTTCGTGCCAATCCTGTAAGCCAACGAGGCCCTTCTGGCTATCGTCTAATTGAACCAGGCATTTTTTTGTAGGCTTTACATCTTTTCTGTGTGCATCTGCCGATACGAACATGGAGAGCTTGAAACAATCAGAAATTTCGCGAAGTTCAAGTGAGCCCACGTTCCTTATATTACTTGAATGTCATTCGCAAGCGAGGTGTGGGATAGTCTGCATATTTTACACAACGAGAACAAGTGCGTTTGAAATTAGCCATACCTGCTACGGGTTCTCTGTTTTAAAGCTTTTTTTTAACATGCCTAGCAGTGAATTGTTTGAGGGCGATGACGAAAGGTATAATGTGTAGAAATGACAGGATGCAATCATCAGATTGTAAAGACTTTTGGCGTGTTCATGCACTTTCTGCAACCCCCTCCATTTTTTTTATTGCAGGTGCCACCTGCCATGGAGGGCAAATGGTCATGCCGTTCAGCCCCACAGCGTTAGGCCGAGGATTCAATTCCCGGCTGCGAGAAGACTCATATACCATTAGATGCGTCCACATGAAAGAAATGAAGCTGGCCGAAATTATTAATGAGACCTCTACTGTTGGATCACTGACAGTATGTATGTATGTATGTATGTATGTATGTATGTATGTATGTATGTATGTATGTATGTATGTATGTATGTATGTATGTATGTATGTATGTATGTATGTATGTATGTATGTATGTATGTATGTATGTATGTATGTATGTATGTATGTATGTATGTATGTATGTATGTATGTATGTATGTATGTATGTATGTATGTATGTATGTATGTATGTATGTATGTATGTATGTATGTATGTATGTATGTATGTATGTATGTATGTATGTATGTATGTATGTATGTATGTATGTACGTGCGTACATACATACATACATACATACATACAGCTTGTACATACATACATAGCTTGTAGACATATGGCCCCGACGTCAGGCATTTGTGTACAAGTTCGTGATTTCGTAAGCCTTTTCATTTAAAGGTAGTATATTATCGTCGCGGTTACGTGTTCCTACCATGCTTCCTTTTATTGATCTTCAATTTTGTGAGCTGCTAGCATTCTATCTCAACCGACGTGTGCCATTTCAGCCGAGAATATGTAAAAGCAAAGCCTTGACACATGTCTAAAAATACGTGTTACATAAAAACATTTATGCTATTTCGGCAGGTAGAGTATAGAAACAGATAAGTATTGATCACATGAAATAAAGTACACAAATAAGCATCGAGGAAGGGAGGACGGCGTTGAATCACCACCCTGGAAAGGCTACAGCAAACCCCAACGCTTCACATCGATCATCTCTGTTCCGGTCGTGATCCATGCGGAGAAGTAATTGCGGTCTCGCCAACAGTGTTTGCCGCTAACACTAATGCAGCGTTGGAAAGAACGAAGCGGAGAGCAAATTCGTTTTATGCGTCCGCGAGAGAAAATGCATATGCACATTAATGAAATAACGATCCTCTAATAGCGTGAAACTTCTACTCTTTTGATGTTTCGCGCTAGGCGCAAGAAACAATCGACTCCGTTCGATCGAGCGTGAGATAAAGCCCTGAACAGAAGCGGTAAGCAACATCCTCCGGGTGCGTATATAAACAACCTCAGAATAGATTGCACTCACGCCTACATGCGAACAGGCGCCTTACTTTCATTTCCTTTTCCTTACATATTTGGTGCTCTGATGCAGTTGTGCCTAATTTCGGGCGATGTCCACACCAGTTTCGGTGCAAGCGTGACCGTATCACTCACTATGTGGTAAGAAGAAAAGGTTGTTCAGGAAACAGCGCTTTCATTGCCATGGATACAACCTGTCATACAAGGAACGTGTTTAAAAGCCACAACACGCCTTTTTCTGCGGCACGCTCAAACACATTCGTGAAAGAAGAGCTTGACGACCTAAACTACCTTAAAAGAAAGTCGAACTACGTTTGATTTAATTAAATGTGTATAAGGTTACGTTGGCATAATGCGGCAGGATGAGTAGCCCTGGAAAGATTCTGTAGGAAGGTTGAGAAAAAAGAAGGACATGAATAGAAGATAAGAAGTTATTACCAGTAACAATAACGAACAGTTATTTGTATGTAAAAAGTTCAAATTTGCAAGCTCAATTTGTAGGCTGCGTTGATGTTGTTGCAGATAAGGCGACGCAACGGTAAGACAGTTACACTCAACAAAAGGAGTGCGTGCTCCAGTGGCAATAGTTTACAGCGCACAGATCAACAAAAACACGTGTTAAACCTACCCGCCTTGCATTTTTTTTCGTTTCAGGCAGAGACAGCATTGCCTAACACATTTATTGTGAAAAAGCTTCCGGAAGTATGGCACAAAAAGAATAAAATTCTAGAAAGAAAAATTGGAACGTGCGTTTGTACGTTGCAGCCCAATCGAAATGTCACCGCCGTGGCTGCGATCAACCACGCTACCTCGAGCTTAGCACGCCACAACCACTAAGCTACCGTAACCGATAGACACGCGTTGGTGCGTGAGCGCGTTGCACTGAATTACGCCTGCCAACGTATACACACCCCATAAGCCATTTTAATTGAGGAGAGCACTGTGTGGCTTAAGTCATGGTGACCTTCCTTGGTTCGACGTAAATCCGCCATATACCTAAACACTAACGTATGTAAGTATTACTTCCTGGTGCAAGCGAGTAGATGCGAACTCAAACCTCATTATCTTTTTCTCGTAGTTGAATGCTTGCTTAACCGTTACGCCGAGCCTGAAATGTATGCCACGTGTGCTGTGACGACCAACAAGTTGATGATCTCGGCACAAGGCCGGTAATGGCGCTGTTCCGCAAAGTGGCCAACCTCATTTGCATACGAGCAACATCACTCTGCGGGTGCTGACGCACCATTACTCGCCTTTTAGGGAAATTGTAAAGTGCATTCGCAAGTAACACAGCCACAGTAAATGCCTGCGTGAGAGTCAGAATGGCAGCGAACTGTTCCGGTTCGTGGGACGCTCCGTATGAAAAGAACCGACTCCACTCGGCTGCATTATTTTGTTGCGTGGCAGTACTGGTAATGGCGCGACGGAGAATGTTGCTAGGGAAACCATTTGCGTAAATACTCACGTGCACGTCTGGTAAATGTGTGTATATTGAAAAGAACTCTTCCCCTTTTCGTTTCTTTCTCCCTTTCTTTCTTTCTTTCTTTCTTTCTTTCTTTCTTTCTTTCTTTCTTTCTTTCTTTCTTTCTGTCTGTCTGTCTAATTCCTGGTGTCTTGGAAATAACTTAATAGTATGGCATATCAAGTACATTATTATGTAAGTGTGTTCACCGACTCGGCATGTCGAAGGACTTTTGTTTCTTTATCAAACGATGTAAGCGTGTAAAAAGGTGGATCGAAGCGCTCGTTATCCAACAAACATCATATCTGAACACCGGCGACTAAGAAATCTCAGGAAAAAAAAGAAAAACAAGAAAACGTGATAGTTGGCATTAGACATAAGATATGTACAGCATTATTATTATTATTTGTTTTGCACACATATACACATATACACAGGTAACAGGAAAGGGATAGCGAGGAGCAGGCTGGCAACTGCCACCGGAAGGGGCACAACGCCTGCCTACTCTTCTGAAGGGAGGCGACAGCAACACAGAAATGGAAGATAGGAAGGAGGGGAGGAAAAAGGAAAAAGGAAAGGAGAGCAACAGGACAAATCTAAAGACCAAAGTAGAACACTGCAACAGGACAAATCTAAAGACTAAAGTAGAACTCTGCAGCCGGAATTAAAGTGACGCCGCGTCGAACAGCCTCCACAATTATCAACCATGTCCATGGCTAGTTCGCTATGTGGCTGATTGTGTTCTCCACGATGAGACGCCAAGTGAAGCTGCACTTAATCACCGTTTCACGTAATCACCTGCACGTAATCACCGGTTCACAATATACACTACAAGGTGTTTGAACCCGCCACCTCCAATCTTCGAAGGAAGAAGCGTTAGGGTATAGTACTGATCACACACAGTAGGGCCGTTCACTAAAGGTCACGCTACAACTGAATGTCGAATGTTCATGCTACAAACGTGAACATAAGTTAGTTAGGTCTATAAAGGTTAGTAGGGCGCGATGGGCCTGATCACGTTTAGATGCACAGCCACTGGGGTATAAATATTCCTCGAGTGTCGCACACCGCAGGCCAAGGAGATGATAGTTTCTCACTAGTGACATGCGCTGCGCACTGAAAGCGGGACACTCAAGTATAAGGTGCTGAAGTGTCTCGTAACAGCCACAAGACGTACACAATGGACTTTCCGCACGCCCTTGTCTGTATAAACGTTCGCGCACGTTCACGCAACCAACCCTCAGCTTGAGCAGTTGTGCTCTAGCGCGACGAGGCAAGCCTCGACCACGAACACGGGGCGGGAACGTTCCATTTGCGACGCGCTGATCTGGATGCTGCTTGAGTAGGTGGCGACGAATCAACAGACGAGCGTCATCAAGCTTGCACGTAATTTCTGGGCAGTCACAGTTGTTATGAACGCAACTTGAAGCGAGCCGATCAGCCTCTTCATTGCCGGCGATTCCTACGTGTGAAGGTATCCATTGAGCAACGAGACATACCCCCCGTGATGTAATTTTGCTCGCAGAGTCATTAATGCTGCGCACAAGTGGACAATCAAGCTCACTGCGTTGTAACCTGCTAAGGGCAGCACGGGAGTCCGTAAAGATGACAACCTTCGATGTAATTAACTCCTCTTGCACGTATTTCAGTGCAACATTAATCGCTGCTAGTTCCGCAGTTGTTGACGAAGTTGGATGAGGTATTTGAAAGATACGTCGTACTTCTGTTGAAGGGCAGTAAAAAGCTGCAGAGGCGCCTTGACCGTCGTTGTGTATAGATGCATCCGTGAAAACTTGAAGATAATCTGGAAACTGTTCGAACAAGTGAGACTGAGCCAATTGAAATATTGCCGAAACAGCCATATCAGACTTTTTGTGCATGTCAGGGATTGTGAGGAAAATGGGGAATACGTGTTTCGTGATACCTTTTGGAGGCGGAGACGTATCTGAAGCAGCATGTTCAGAAATGGTAGTGATATCCATAAATAATGCCGCCATTTTTCCCATGCGAGATAATGGGCGGTGAATCAGACGATCAAGGAGCGATTGACCATTCGATGCGCGGTGCAGACGCTCAATGTGATACAGAGCTCTCTGATCTGCTTGCAGCCTCAGGGGTAACTGATGCGCTTCAGTAAGTAATGCAATAGATTGCGCCTCACGAGGTAATCCAAGCATTAGTCGAAGGGCAACGCGATGATCTCGCTCCAGTTGGGCCATCAAACTAGGTGGTATGTTCAAAATTGGTAATGCGTACAGCATGCCTGAGAGTACAGATGACTGGTACACCTGAAGAGCCGTTGTTTGGTCGCAACCAGCACCTCGAGCAGTTAAGGCGGCCACATACTTAAGAAGGGAGTGCGATTTGCGTCGTACAGATTTAACGGCAGGACGCCAAGAGATTCGATCATCCACAATTAAGCCCAAATAACGGTGTTGTCGCAGCCAGTTTATAGGTGTTTCGTCAAGATACAGTCGGCTCATTGTTCGACGAGCGCGTTGTTTAGGGTGATATGCTATTGCAGCCGACTTAGCAGGTGATATGAGCAGACCAACTTCACCCAAGTACTCCGAAGTAGCGTTGAGAGCTCTTTGCAAGCTTGCACGAAGTCGCGGACCAAGGTGCGAAGGGCCGCTTATCCACAGAGCAATGTCATCTGCGTAGACAGCTATGCTCACAGGGAAGTCAGTGTCTCGAGGCAAACGACTTGGAAGCGCGGCGAGTGCCGCGTTAAACAAAAGCGGTGATAATACGCTGCCCTGTGGAACACCACACGTCACATTTCGGTATTCACTAGTTACTCCTCCGACACGCACTATCATCCGGCGCTCCGACAGAAAATTACGCACAAACTGGAGCAGACGACCCGAAATTCCCGCGGTTGCAAGAGCGAAAATAATCGCGTTGTGCGGAACTGAATCGAAAGCTTGCTGTATGTCCAGGAAGAGCATGTAGGCGGAATGCTTGTTTTCTTTAGCAAATTCGAGTGCTGAGACGAGGTCTGATATGCTGTCCAGAGCCGAACGGCGGCGACGAAAGCCACTCATGACATCAGGGAAAAAATTCAGCTCCTCTAGCCTGACATCTAAGCGAAACAAGACCATTCGCTCCATTAACTTGATGATGTTTGAAGTTAGGGATATTGGTCGGTAGGACTTCAGGTGCCTTGCCGGACGCCCGGGCTTTAAAATTGGTATTACCACGGACGATTTCCACTCAGCAGGGATTACACCGGTTCTCCATACTTCGTTATATTCGTCCAATATACGGTCATGGAAACTCTTATCAACGTTCCGCAATGCTTGATACGTCACACCATCTGCGCCTGGAGCAGTGCGGCGTTTGGAGAGGCTCAGCGCGTGTCGCAGCTCCTCAAGAGTGAAATCTGCCTCGTCCATCTGGCAAGCTGGACCGTAGGAAGCGATTACGGTGCTGTGACTTGTCAAACAAGGAAGGTCGCTAATTGTGGTGTCACTGGATGCATGAGAGACGAAAAGGTCTGCAAATGCCTCTGCTATTACTTTTGGTGACTGGCCAGTCGCTATGCTCAATGTAGCCATAGGATTCTTGCAGATTTCAGGAGTGCGGAGAGCCTTCAGTATGCGCCATACATTTCCAAAACCACTTCCAGTATGCAACGAACTACACAAAGCTTCCCAGCTCTTGCGACGAAGTTGTTTTGTATGCCGCCGTATGGCTGCATCAAGGCGATTGTATATAGTCCAGTCGGTGCGTCGTTTAGAGCGCTGCGCCCGCCTATAAGCGCGCCGTCGACATGCGCGGAGCCGCAAAAGCTTGAGATCGGGATTTGGTTTGCCGATATTCCTTCTTCGTTGTACTGTAGCTTTTTGTAAGCACTCACTCATATGTTTAAATAGGATGTCTTGAGATGGTGCCTCTGAGATCGGCTGTCGGAACTTGTCCCAGTTAGTAACTGTATAAACGACATCCTGGCGACCCGCAGTATGTGTTGGTGTTAACCAAATGGGTAAGTGATCTGAGCCCCACGGGTCGGGTTCACATGACCAGGCTAAGCACACATCTCTCGTTGTTATCGCAAGGTCTATAGTGGAATGCTCCTTTCCTCTACCAATAAATGTAGGTGAACCGTCATTCAGTATTTGGAGATCATTCTTGATAATGAGCTCGTTAATCTCTGCCCCACGATTGTCTTGGGGACGGCTACACCATCGTGGATGGTGGGCATTAAAGTCCCCGCATAACACAAACGAGGCACCACACCGAGACACTAAGCACTCAAGTAGCGACGTATCGGAAGAACGTGTAGGCCTGTGGTATATGCTTGCCACCGTCGTACACACACCTCTGAGGCTCACAGTAACAGCGGCACACTCAAACTCATCGTCACAGATGCCGTCTGTGTCAATAACCGCGAAGTCCAAGTCAGCACGAACGTACACTGATGCTTTTGAAGAATTGCGCGTATGCGCCGCCTCCACACACTGGAAAGAGCCACAAGCTGGTTCCGCGCATCGAGTGTTACTGTGGACACCCACGAAGCCTGGCAATCGATATTCGTCTTTCCTGACGTTAGTTTCCTGAAGCGCTACAATGTCTGGTGGAGTCTTCATAGCGACTAGTCGAAGGACTAAATCAGCGTGCCGCGGTCGCATCGACCTGACATTCCATTGCAGCACAAAGGGGCGAGGCTGCTGACAACTGTTAGAATTGTTTCCGGTAAAACGTCTAGCAAAGGCCATCGAGGACAGGAACGAGTGCCTCCAAAAGTTGCTCTGCTGCTGACGCTGCTGGAGTCTGGCGACCGGCGATTAGAGATCTTATGACGTTGACAAGCATCTTTAGAAGATTGACAAGTTGCACATCGTCGTTGGTTGATACCGGTTTCGGTACTGTGTTTGCAGTGCTTTCCACTGTGGTCGAAGTCTCTGTAGATACTTGTTCCGGCGGTTTCGATGGAAGCGCTGGCCACGATGTGTCTGAGAGGCAGAAGGTCCGCCCCCCTGCTTTCTGATGCGTTGTTTCTTTGTCACTCTTTGAACGCGCTGCTTTTCCAGTCACTGGGGCAGCACTACGGCGACGGGAGCTCTCATCTCCTGCTGCCTTCTTTATGGCTTTCTTTTTTAGTGCCTGTACTTCATTCTTCAATGAGGGACATCCTTTATCCGTTGCCAAATGTTCACCATTACAGTTAGGGCACCGATATGCCTGACTTTCACAGGAATCTACATGGTGATTTCCACCGCATTTGGCACAGACAAGATCTCTGGTGCAAAAACCCTGAACATGACCAATCTTGAAACATTTATGGCATTGCAAAGGCCGTGGTACGAAAGGTCGAACAGGATAGCGCACAAGTCCAGCCTTTATATGACTAGGCAGCTTTCCAGAGGCGAAAAGTATCTTCATGCACTTTGACGTGCCCAGCCTTCGAACGCTAATTATTTTGCATGGTGGCGTGCAAACGATCATGGTCTTAAAAACGTCGTCTTTGAGATCCAAGTCCACATCAGATACGACACCAGCCACTATATTTGTACCCTGTGGTATGTAGGGACGTGTGTGGACCCCACAGATTTCAGACAAACCAAGAAGAGTTTGCACCATCTTATCATCAGTCGTGTCAACGGCAATGACATTTTTCCAGGGGTTCACGCGAACCTCTTGGATTAGTCCAGGGGCCAGTTTGAAGAAGAAATCATTAAGTTTTTGTCGGGAGATAGCATTCAGGCTTACCATCGCGTCGATGGGAATGAAAGCTACTGTCGTAGTCTTGATGGTGCTGTATATGATAGTCCCTTCACTTGAGGACGACGCCGGAGACGTCCGTCGTGGGCGGCGGTGCTTGACAGGTATGAAAGCATCCGAATCTTCCGATCTTGAGTCAGAAAGCTCGGAATCAGTAGCGTCGGACCCTACTGCCGAACTGAGCCTCTTCCGAGCCGCGGGCGGTCTATGCTGACCGCCAGACGCGTCCAAGACCATATCTTCCATGGCAAGCTCCGCGGGGAGGATCTCCCAGCAGAGTAGAAGACTTCAGGGTGCAGCACAAACGTCGTTGCCTGTTACTGATGCACAAAAAAAAATGTAAACAGAGAAAAACTGCAGCACCAGAAGAAAACCAGCAACCGAGCACAGTAACTTCGTCGTCGTCCTACAGCATACATATACCTTAACACTCTATGCAGCAAGAAAGCTGCATATATTAGCTGCATGTGAAAGCTTTTTTCCTTCTGATATTTATTTTTTATTAGCGCTATCGTTCAAGAATTTGTTTTGCTCATTCGTACTCCTTAGAAATCTTTAAAAAAGTCTAAAGTTACATTAGAGACATAAAGTGCATGTTAAGGTGTCCTTGTTTTATTGTTGTCCTGGATACTCAGTATATTCCTGCCTCATTTACGGTGCCTGCAGTTTACCAGCACGTATCGGGAGAGATTAACTACTTAGTATACAATAGTAAGGAATGGGACAGAGTCATTCTTTCAAAAAAATCATTTTGCGTCAATGTCTCATCTACAATGACTGCAGGATGGACCTCAGATGCTACAGGATAAACTACTGCAACTTGCAAAGATGTCTAAGCACTTCGTTAAGCCGAAGCAGTTGAGTAAGTCACGTTCGTTTTAGTCGCATATCCGCTTCAATAACAAAGTGTACAGGCTGAGTACGCGGGAGTAAATGATGGCCATGGTGTATGCCCCAAGAGCACGGACTGCTTCCGAGCAAGAAACAAAATCTGACAAATTTCCTCATCGCCATGCGTTGTTTCAATGCTTCTCTTCACTAAGCGAAAGGGCGCATACGAAAAACACACTTTACAGTTTGTCTAGAAAGTGACAAAATACAGCAATCTTGGCACTGACCTCTTCAGTGGACGCAAAATTATGTACACACTTCCATATCGCGAAGCAGGCCACTGTGTATTGCATGCCAGCGAAGCCGAATGATTGAACTTGACAGACGTTATTGTGCATTGCTCACTAATAAACGTGACTAGTCTCTGTCCAATACGTTTCGCACACTGAATTCGAGTGGGGATACGAGGAGGGAAACGGTGCTACTCTGCAGGCGTCGGCCATCCGATTCACTACCCGTACCCACAGCACCACGTGATGCAACGGGGACGGCGCGTGCCAGGGCTGTGCTGTCCGTCGCTCCCTCCACCGACACGTGCGTCGAGACTATGCAGATGCAAGCGCTTTTTGATTACGCAACACAAAGGTGAGCGGTGCCCTTTGTCGAGCCCCGGTATTAGGAAAGGAGGGTCGGTTGGAAACTGGCTAAGTGGAGCCCGCCTGAGACGATTGCTGGAGCGTGGTCCGTTGTCTCGCGCACCACTGCGGTCTGCAGAGGTGATGGCGAGGGCCGGCGACCACGCGTGCCTGTCACGTGGCCGGCTCGTTAATTTAGGAGTGCTGAGCAGCGGGAAGCAATACTTTCATTCTCGCGGAAAGCCGAACGTCACGTAGTTTGATTTTAACCTCGGGTCCGCGCATCGCGAGGATCTGCGAGCTGGGATTGTGTGTGTGTGTGTTTCTGTTCACGAACTGCGCACAAAAAGGGAAGAGGTGGCATGATGACGTCTTTCCCACGTCTGTTTCCGTGTAAGGTCACGTGCGAGCCACCTCACCGTCACAACGTAGTACTAAGAGTGTCGATGTTGACTCGCGGATGCAAATAAACCGCGGCACCACGGAAGTGGGCGCTCTTTCCACCTTTTTGGCCACGCTGAACTGCACCTTCCTGATCCAACTTGGTATCACTGGTGTTCAACCCTGAAATCTATATTATTCTAGGATAGCTAGAAGATTCTGCAGGAAGTTGTAATCAGGAGCTTCTTGCATGCTTTATTTATTTATTTATTTATTTATTTATTTATTTCTCTTTCTTTCTTTCTTTCTTTCTTTTTGTAAGCATGGTCATACGGTCTCTCCACTTATAATAAATATTAGACAAATTTCTTCTATTTAGGCGTCAGCATAGCTCTGGTTATTAATTTTCAGCTACTCATAGTGTCTAACGCAACACAGCTATACACGAGTTATGTGAAACACCGTGAAGGAGTTCTGCGTAATAATTCCGACCGTACCAGCGGTTCTTTAACGCGCAGAACGCGCGGAACGGAACTCGAGCGTTCATCGCATTCGCCTCGTGTCGGAATGTCGCGTCCAGAATTCGAACCCATGACCTGGCGCTCAACAGCAGGACGACAGAACTGCACAGCCAAGTAGCTCGTTGAGTGAGCAGATCACACTGCGCAGTGTAAAACCAGTGCGTTCTGAAATTACGGCGAAATTATGCGTAGCGAAATATCCTGATTAACCTGGTGATGACGACACCTCATTTTATATGAAAGGGAGGCCACATAAAGAAGAATAACGTGTTGGCTGCGACACACTTCACTGAGGCTATAGTTTCAGTGGTACGCAACCCTCAGCATAGCCCGAGCGAGCAACAATTGCTCGCTCGAAACACCGTCCAAGGGTCACGCACGAGCTGAGGTCATCGGAGGTCCAGCTGCGATGCGTCCACCGAAGCGTGGTGAGCGTGCCACGCTGTTTGAACGCCGCGCCCATGGCAAACAGGCGAGGAGAATCACTGGCGTAGGCGCGATTGAGACCCGGCACGCGAGTCTTAATTTGTTAGACCCGGCACTGTCAAACGGGCCGCACCTGGCTCCTGGTAACTGGGGACTTTCGCTTTCGATCAACGGAGACGTCCTCTTTATGCCACAATATTACGGGTGATCGCCTCCTCCAATCGAACTTCCTGTCGTTTCCTCTCGGTGTAAATACGAAATTATCATGGCAGGATAGGTAGGTAACGTAGTGCTATACAGTCCGGCTGGACAGGGTGCGTTGGGAAAGAGCAGTAGATAGATTGAAAGACGATGAAATGAGCGATGAGATAAAATAATCCACGCCTTTACAGGCGCTACAGGCAGTTCACGACAGCTCTTCTAACAATTTAATAGACCGCACTCCCTGAAGAGGCTGAGTAACACGTTTAAAGTCCTCTGCTTTGAGAAGTGTTTCGATGTTGTTCCAGGGCATCCTTTGATCATTCCAACAAACGGGGGGGGGGGGGGGAGGAGGGGAGGCGAATGCCCAGATCTTTATTTAGGCTGCTCAAGTACTCCCTGTTACGCGCACACACAATTACGCGCATGTAATCACAAATACGTACGTGAAAGTTTCCCTGCATTGGTACACATAGGTTGGACGACTCTCGGTCATTGTGATTCGGAGTTAACCTCGCCTTTAGAGGAGATAATTACAATGGAAAGGAAGTTTGGGGATGCGTCAGTATGCCAGAAGAAAAGCTTTTTTAACTACAGGCCGTGCACTGAAGAACTGAGCAAAAGTGGCACACAACAGTTTAGTGGCTTCGCAAACATTGTCAAGAAGCGTGTGCATGCTACACTGTCTTCACTTCACTTCACTTTTATTTCCTTAAAGCCCCCTCAATGGGGGTATTACATAAGGGGTGGGGTTTACAAATGTGCATTTTAATTGGTGGCCACAAGAGTTCAATGAAGAATATTAGTATTAAGCTTATCAGCAAACGTCGTTGAACAGGTGATTTCGGTTGTGTGACTGTCTGCGCTAAACGTGGGATTATGCGAAAAAATATACTCTAGAAACGTTTCTACAGGCGCTCCACAGTGAATAGTGTATTGGCATAAGCTTTGTGACTGTGTAGGTCACGGCTCTTGTTTCTGGTAACGGACGATCACCCGGGTGTACTTATAGACATGGACTTTTCATAAAATGGTTACAGGCGTTACCTAAGTAATTGACGAGAAGTCAGCATAATTCGACGATGTTATATCATCAGCCTAAATCAAGGCTTGCAAGGCTCGAGTTACCATGGCAGTGAAACAGGTTTCCATTTGAAAGAAGGAACACTTGCTCAGCCTAACTGAAGGCACTTTAGGAGAAATATAGTTTTCCGAGTTATTTATGCCTCCTGTGTTTGACATATAGCCAGCAATCTATCATATTCACCACATTATATACCACATAACTGTCATTACTATGAAACAAAATTGTGTAACTGAGTTATGGTTAACGTTTTATAGCAGCGAAATTTAGAAGGCCTTTCAAGAGCAGACCCAAAAGCAAACGTCCACCATGCAGAACAATCTCTACTTAAGTCCCGGTCACTACACATGAGCTTCCGAAAGCATTGACCATAGTTTCATGGTCTGGCCATCGACTTAGCTTTCAGTTGATTCTATGTTACATTTCTCACACTTATAAACGAAGTAGCCGACACATTGGAGACTGCTGCTTACTTCTTGAACATCATTACTCATTCGGAATTCGTACCATACGACACTAATGACGTTTAGCATTAACTGTGGAACGCACTACATAATACGTGGTTAAGGTAGAAAACCATCCCTGCCGTATTGATTAAGCCCTTTCCTAAGGTTTTTTTTTTGTAAACACAAAAATTGACTGCCAATTGGGTACTTATATAAACCAGTTACGACTGGAGGTTGGCTACGCACTTCAATATATTCATACACAGCTTTGAGCACATTTTTATGAACTGTCCGCGATATGGTCATAGGAGCATGCATTTGAGTGATAAGTTCATGTGTAAACGTACGTAGTTTTTCCGTTACCAAAGTACTTGGCTCCGCGGAACGGAGATTTGCTTTGGTAGCTGTAAAAGATTTCTGTCTGGATAGCAACCTGGTTAATTTGTTTTCGCTTGTAGGTTCTTGTGAAGTCTACTTACGTATAATGTCTGCTTTGAGGACTACTGGAACAATGTGACATTCATGCATCCGTGAGGGCTTTCTTTATGGCAGTTTTTTTTTATTGTGTGGTGTGCGTGAATCTCTATTAACGTAATCGGATTTGCAATGCTTCTTCTGGTTAGCTTTCTTTTTTTCGCTGGACAGTATGCAGGTGTGCCTGTGGAATGTGTGTGCGTGTAGTATGAACTTCTCTTTTTTAACCTTGCCATTGGGGTAGCATGCTCCATACCTACTCCTTCTTCAACAGCTATTACATAGCAACTGCTGCAAGGGCTGACTGCTGAAGAAAAGAAGCAAAAAAAGAATAACAACACACTTAACGCCGTATCCGACTAACGGCTCCTCACGACCAATTATCACGAAAGCGAGATCACATGAAGCACCCTCACAACAAACTTTTGCAACCTAATGATGTGCATGAAACATCCAACCCAAGGGTTTGTTTAAGTTTCCGACGATCTCCAAACATTCGCCGCTGCTGCCGCTGAATGGCATTCCGTTCGAATGAGACCTGCGGACGCTGTAAACCTAGCTGTTCGTACATGCAGCAGTGTGTGCCCTGATGGGACTCGTGAGGCAAAACTTGGTCAGACTGCCATCGCGAGCAAAATTGCTGGTGCTGCCGGACGCCGTCGCGCACTAAATGCTTCTGTTTGATCTGCTGTCCGCAGCAAGCTTGGCTTGCACGTTCAATAGAGCCACATGGGCGCGAAGAGAAACTCAGGGTATCCGCACCAGTCACGCCTGCAATGAAGAGGTTTGTTGCTGGGCTAAAGAAAGGAAAGAAAATGAAAAAGAAAAAAAAGAACTGGGAGAACAATCTCGGAAACGAGAAGTTTCCTCAGTGAACGATACGCTAAAAAATTATGGGGCTTCACGAGCCAAAACCACGATATGATTATGAGGCATGCCGTAGTGGAGGATTCCGTAATAACAAGAACCACTTGGGTTTTTTTAACGTGCACCCAAAGCTAAGTACACAGGTGCCTTCGCATTTCACCCCATCGAAATGCGGCTTCCGTGGCCGGGATTCGATCCCGGCACCTTGTTCTTAGCAGCCCAACATTATACCCACAAGCACGGCGGGTCATGCAAAATGTCCAACATACCTTAAATTTCAAGCGATGACACATCATCAATTCGTTTTTCTTTCTTTACCTTTCTTTCTTAGTTTTGCTTGTTTGTTTGTTTATTTATTTATTTGTTTGTTGGCCTGCTTGCCTGCTTGCTTGTTTCTTTGTTTTTGTCCTGCGAAAATATCCTGCATAGTGCTTCTAAACTGCGCGCCACGCGTCTTTTACCATGTTATTGTGCCCGTTTCCAGATTGACTCATTCATTCAATAGTACAATAAACTGCAGGAATTGTGGGGCTGGCGCTGCTTATCAAATATGAAACGAGATGCATTGATGCTGCAAGTAAACTTTTCTCACAGTGCTTATGAAGGAGTTTCAATGAAAAAAAGTACGTGAAACACTGCATTTTGCCGCAACTTTGACGTCGCGTCTATAATAAACTGGGGCAGCGGTTTCAAAATTATTTCAAAAACAATGTGCTTTGAAACCTCCTTAGTTTCAATTAATGAGCTTCAATCACGCCATAGCGTAAGTACAAAGTTAATCATTCCAATGTTGCTTATTACGCAATTATATTATAGAAATGCATTTCAGCATCACGCGCGAATAATGTCCACCTTTTTGAGTAATCCAGCTGAAAAAGTACAACTCTGTTGTCTCCTATAAACTATTCTCAAAAATTGTGTCCCAAGTAGAATAAATTATTGATTTACCTAGCTGTAATTACCTGCAAGCGAGAAAGGACACCATGGTATTGTTTTACTTACGTAACGCTGGTAGCTACGGAACAGCGGTGTCTCGCTGGCCAGGTCGTGTTCTTTCGCAGAAAGCAATGGTGAATTGAACGTTTGATGTTTACAGGTGGCTGTCGCACATATAGCTGGGGCTGTTGACGAATGTCAGAGGCCGGAAGCAAAGTTTAGGCTAAGATATTCCACAAACTGCACGAGTCACGTTCTTAGTTAAAGGACCGACACTATTGACGTACGTGTCTGTAATGCTGCTTGAGCTCTGCGCCGCGCAAGAAGATTAAGGCAGCCTTGAGATGAAAATCCTGCAGAAAGCCATCATAGCTTAGGTGGCTCAGTAGCATAGCCTTCACTTGGCGCCGTTATTTTATTGGCTCCGAGAGCAGTGCCTAACCTGACATCTCTTCTCCAATGCACGCTGTGCACGTACAGCGAAGCTTGAAACCACAAGAACGATTACCTATTGCGATGCAGCTTGAAATTAGTCACATGGCGGTATTCGCAAATACTTTACCAAATTATTAGCCCAAAGAGTTTCAATGGCCTCCGAATTCCCTTGCGCCGCTACTTCGTGCAACTGCAAAGAGTCGACATGAGAGAAGAAAAATTCGCCACGCCTCGTAAGCAAGCTGCTCTTCAGCAGTCCTCACCCTACGTGGCCTTTCCATAGCACTGTCACAACACAAATCTGTTGCTAGGCGGGTTCTTCTTTTACGTACGAAAGTGTAGTTACGTCACTCACTGCCTCGTATGCTACAGATGCCGGCAACTGCAGCTTATGTAATCCTAATCAGTACCGGGAAACGATTGTCGCGAGCGCTATGCGCGAAGGTGAGCTTTCTGGTTTTTTCTTTCTTGCCCCTTTTTGGCGGGGCCACCGCTGCCCCGGATGCGGTGAGGCGACCGCCATCTGGTGGTGCTGCAAGGAACCCAGCGGTTCGCGCTGTGGAGATTTTGCCTCCCGATACGACAAACCCACTGAGAGGTAGAGCTATACAGCTTCGAGGTATATATATATATATATATATATATATATATATATATATATATATATATATATATACACGCAAAATCACAACTCGCCTATAATAGCCTTCATTTATTTACCTCTATAACTATTTGAAAGAGAGTGTCCTGAAGCACTTTAGTTTACATTCTAAGCACGAGTTGCATACTAGCGCCTCGTCTGTATTTTTCCACGAAACGTGCATTTTAAACGTTTTCTACCACGGTCTCTTGATATGCCACGATTTGTAATTGTAATTTTATTACGTCTATGTGTGTTTGTCTTTTATTTTTTACTGGCGGGGGGAGGAGAGGGCGGGTAATAATTTTAGTGTAGCCCTTCCTTCAGAAGCCAAAGACGTCATGGTTAGAAGCAAATAAAGAAGATAGAATATTTTAGTACCTGAGAGCATTCTGGGCGGGTCGTGGTGTGACACATGTATGATGCACGCGCGTACATTTTCGCATAAAAAAAATGGCTGTGGCTTAGGTAAGGTTAAGCCCAGGATGCGAAGCATACTAGCCTTTATTTTAGTTGTTGAACCACTGTTTAGCCTGGTGAACTGCTGTTGCTTGGCTATATTTGGTTCGGCTAGACGAAGAAACAACTCATGCATTACTTCTTCGCCTTCAAGAGTGGAACGCGACAGCGTTCCCGTCGACCCGCCAAGGAGTGTAAGACAATGGGCTACAGGGCAGCGACTACGCGCCCCGCATTGGACGCGGTGAGCGTCGAGCAAAGCAGCGTTCGGCGCGGCAACGAAATGTGCGCCTGAGCAAGAGACGCACGCCTTAGAAACAGCGCGTTTCTAAGGCAACACCGCATTCACTAGAGGCGCTTTTGTACCGCTTTGAAGCGTTGTACTCGTGGCTCAGTGGTAGCGTCTCCGTCCCACACTCCGGAGACCCTGGTTCGATTCCCACCCAGCCCGTCTTGCAAGAGTTGAGCCAAAGCCACTTCTCCTCTGTCGTGACGTCACGGTGTCACGTGATTTCATGGTCACCGCCGCGCCTGAGGAGCTGGGTTGAGCCCTCGTAATATGCTTCGCATAAAATGACGAACCATCGCGATAACGCGAGACAGGAAAAAAATCAACGACTGCAAAAAGCACAAAATTACGATTTCACGCACGCGAGTAACTAGCGGATGTAAAATCATGAGGCTGCTTTAGAAATTACAAAACTAAATTATCTTATTTATTTATAGAACAGTCTAAAGGTAACTCTGTCCATATCATATGCTTACTCGAATGGTATCTCAGCGCGGGTTTAAGGACCCCATTTTAATTCCCTCCATTTATATTTCGCTGAATTTGGCCTAGATTTTATGTAATTGAATATGCCAGACCAACCTAGGCCCGGAGCCCAATATTTGAATCTTAAGTAACGACGTATACTACCACCACTCGGGTAAATGGTTTACAGATACCGGATAAACTTAAACTGCCATTAGGATTGACCTCGCGTAATGATCCAATAGAAAGTCTACGTCTTCCAATCAACCACAATTCCAGCGCTCTTCAGCTCATAATTACTGCTGTCACGTGGCCACAACTGGAATATGCCGCCGCCATCTGGAACCCTCATCAAACATATATCATCAATGCACTCGAGTCGGTTCAGAATCGTGCGACTAGATTCATCCATTCTTCATATTCATATAACATCAGCGTTTCACACTTAAAGGCACAATCTAGCTTGGCATCTCTTGCTTTTCGTCGTCGCATCGCCACGCTCTCTCTTTATCACAATTTTTTTTACAGGTCACTAAGCCGCCCGCCTTACGTCACGCCAGCATCTTCACGCATATCACAGCGCACCAGCCATCAACTCCAAGTTTCTCGTCCTCGAACACGAACTGTCACTTTTCAATCATCATTTTTTCCTCGAGCTGCCAAGGACTGGAACGACCTACCCATTAATGTCGCTGCCATCACATGTCATTCACAATTTCTAGAAACTGTTGAAACTTGTATTTCAATGTAACACCTGCCTTTTCCTATGTTCACATGTTAACCACCCCTTATGTAATACCCCGAATGGGGTCTTTAAGGTAATAAAATGAAATGAAATGAAATGATCAAATGTGTCGCTCAGCTTTAGCACTGAAGCACGTCTTCACTTCTGGCTCACTAGGTTGAAAGAAGAGTGGGTGGCTCTCACTTGGTCGGAGGGTTCGAATACGAAATGCTGCGCGCCATTTATTCCGCCATCAGTCTCAACGCTCGTCTGTCAACATTTTGCAAAGACCGTCTGTGCCTTTTTATGTTGTCACAGTTTAACGTAGAGACGAAGAATTCAACTGAAATAACGTGCTCTAATGCAAGCCACGGGAATAGTCCGCGAGTACCGTATGCTATCGTCGCATTCGGCATTCGGCATACGGTAATTTCGCGTGACGAAGAGGTCCCATTATTCCATCCAGTGGCGTGTACGAATCTGCACGAGCGGCTTCTACTCCCCCGTATCGTGTTCGATCATGGCTTGCTTTGTTGCCCGTTGGCTTCGCTGGATAGCGGTCGGGGCGTTTCGTGGGGCGGCGCACCCGACATCTGGCTGCCGAAAAAGCGCCAGAAGGCCAAATGCACAAGGGGATCAAGATTAAATTGTCGAAAGCACGCCTGATAGCCAACGTGTTCATTACGAACTCTTTGCCGGCATTTGAAGTTGCGGCTCTCTACAGCTCCACGATTACAGATGGAGTGATCGAATGAATGAAAGTTTTATTTCCGTGCCTGTTGGCCTGACGGCACTCTGTTGCAAAAAAGAAAGAACACAAATTAACAGCGTTGGCGCTGTGGAACTCGTCAAACTTCTCGTCAAATCTGACAGTGCACCTTACGCATGTACTTCGTTTGCATTTTTCTCCACACCAAAGTTACTTACATCTTTGTTTGAAGCTATAGCAGAATGGCTAAGGTTGCACTCAACTTCAAGCTTTTTTACTTGTCCTCGCTATATAATCGTGGTGTTCAAAAATACGTTCTGTCTTCATATGCAGGCATTATGACTGACAAGATTATAAGCTAACACGTGGCGAAACTCATCAGTAATTTCCCGGAGCCTACGCACGCCTCTATCAAGAATCTGAGCGAAAGAATGAAAAGTGCAACAACGTTCATTGATTATTTCATTAGGTTTAACATCACGAAGCAACAATGGGGGCAACGACAGACCCCGTCTGTAAAACTGTGCAGATTAATTTTGGCCACGTGGGATTCCTTAGCCTGCACCGAATGCACAATGCACAAATGTTCTTGCAGTCCATTTGCATTTTAATACAGCGGCTTCCGCCGAGAATCGAGCCCGTAACCTCAAGATCGTCACCAGAACCTCACGGTACCTAGTGACTCAGTAGTTTTGGGGCTATTGCGTTGCGTTGCTGAGCTCCAAGGTCACGTGATCAACACCGGCCAAGACACCCAGATTTGGATAGGGGCAGAAACCGAAAACACTCGCTTACAAAGATTTTGCAGAGCCTTAACGAACACCAGGGGGTCAAAACTAACACGGAATCCCTAAGTATGGCCTGCCTCATAATCAGATCGTGGTTTGGACACGTAAAGCGTAAAGAAATTATTTTTAGAGCATCACGAGTAGTCAGTGCTGCACGCGAGTGCAGCGTTGTCTAGCACCTTGCATGTTTATTTATTTATTTATTTATTTACATTACCCCTAAGGGCCCTCACATGAGGGTATTACATAAGGGGGGGGGGGGGTACAAACATGAAATATACACAAGAAATAAAACTACATAAAATAAACATACACACAAGGAACATAAAATAAATAGATATGAACAAGGGGGTAAATGCACTTAGTCATGAAAACACAAGAACATTTTACATAATATGTTAATATGTGCATATAGGCATAAGTAATATCTAATCTGCTACCACTAATCGTTTTCTTGCAACAAAGTTTCGAAAGATGGTAGGTTAACTTCAGTAGCTATGCGTGATGCAAATGCAAATTTCTTTGCGGACATCAAGGAAGGGGAGCTCTCAGCGCCGCCATGGCGTTCGAGATTAAAAACGCTCAGTAAAAAAATTAGTGCGCTAGTTTGCCTTGATATCTGCGATGCCGTAGTGTCGAATGATTGGTGATGGTGTGTAAATTTCCAACTTGGTCATTTTCCCTAGTAATTTCAGCAGAAGTGCTGTGAAAAAGCTGTCGACAAAAGTGGCCAACGTCTTCAAAGCCATGAAGCCCGTCAATCAATTGATCGATCGGTCACTTTAGTGGATATCACTGAGTGCGGCATGATTGGTCATACCAGTGGAAGCGAATGTGACAAAACGAACGAGGTGCCTCACACCAACATTCTTTCCAGGTCACCCACATGTTGAGTGATTAAAGAAAGAACACTCAAAGAGGAAAACTGTGGCAAATATAGCACCATGCTTTTTCTCTTTCCTTCTCTATTCTATGCTTTCAACAAAACGTTATGTAGGATGTTCTTTCCGGTATTTGGGAGCATAAATTGTGACTTCACTCGGAAGTGAAAGCAAAAAAAAAAAAGAAATTATCCATTCAGGAGTCAGGGCTGGTACTTGCAGGAAACGCGACAGGATCGCCATTCCACAGTGTGTGTGGTTGGGAAGTCATTACACGGATCAAAGGAAGTTTTACATTTATATAGTAAGCTCGCTTACTGCAATGCTTGCTTCTTTCCATTTATTTTTGCGAGCAGAGCCACGCAAGCAACCCGAGTGCAAGGCGGTATACCAGCTTGGTGGACATATCATCATCATGACCATCATCATCATCATCATCATCATCAACATCATCATCTTTTATGTCCACTGCAGGACGAAGGCTTCTCCCCGCGACGTCTAATTACCCCTGTCCTGCGCCAGCCGATTCCAACTGAACATTCCATAATTATTTGCTGATAGCAGTAAAGGACAATGCGCTCAAAGTGCTCCTTTTTATAGATTAACAAACAAGCATGACGGAGCTTGCTAGCGCTATTCATGCACTCACGTCGTTGAGTCGGATTGAGACGCGCTCTCATGTTACTGCATAGCTTAGGGATTTCATTGCGGGCACCAAATCCGTCTATAACAGAACATATATGCACGCTCCGTGGAACAACTGAAGATCGACAAGAAATCCGTCACAACACAACCGGGACTTCTCGACGCAAACTAAGCACTTACGCTAAGCATTCCACTTGTTCGGTAAGCGGCTGCATGTTTTTTTTTTCTTGAAAACGCAGATTCATTCGCTCCCGCTTATTAAATCTGTTCGCCTAAAGTTTCGTGGGTGGCAAAGGCACGGAGTAATGTTTAGCGAGTATAGCACAAAAAAGTCTTAGGACGTTGTTTTTATTTCTCAACCAAATTTAGTTCCCGCAGAGGTTGCAGCTAATGAGTGCCATAAGCCCGCAAGAACAGTGAGAGTAGACCCAAATAACTTTGCATCCATGTCCTTGAATCGTGTACTGTCCATGGAAGAAGAGTACATTTCTGACCATATTCACGAGAGACGCGTAGTGAACATCGGCGACAAACAAACCGCGTGCCGCAACCATCGGTGCAGGCGGCGGAGAAACGTAACATAGCCGCCACCAACGAACCTCTCCGTATAAACTTTCAGACGCCACAAAGCTGCCATGCGACTACAAGTGCGCCTCAAAGAGCAAAATACATTGATTCGGATTGGTTGGTCTATCATGCTGGGAATCACAGTAGCGCTAAAAAAGACAGTGGAGAGACACAAAAACGACATCACAAAGCGCTAAAGCACGGTGCGTTGTCGGTTTTCGCACTTGTCCCTGTCTCTTTAACACAGAGCTACTTTGGGTTCGTCGACGAATGCACTGCGCAACTGGGTTTGTATTCACGAGAGTAGGCGTCCGCGTAGCTGGAAAAGTGTACGAGCACGAAAATGGGTTAAAGCGCCCTCAGGAACCTATTTGGTTGAGAGTGGTAGAAGTACCGAAACAAAATAAATTCGGCCAATAAATAAATGACGCGAGGGACTTGACGGCGTATGTTTGTGACGGCGAGAATAGTTTGGTTTGTTGTTTTCTCGCGTAATTCCGTAGAGAGAAACAGAGCCGGTGAGTCCCGCATCTGCATCGTTATTATAGATGTTTAACATATAAGCTCATTTGCCATGTCGGGTGTTGACGTAGTGTCCGTGGCACGGAAGCTTGCAGGAAAACCTCGCGAAAAGTCTCTTACGCGGTAACAGCACTCGTCGTTTAACTAATAGCACATATATGCGCTATTCGTGACAATTTTGTTGACTTTACATGGGGACCAATTTTGTTACAATAATTGGGAAGAAATATTTCGCTGTAAGGGATAATGAATTATTTTCTAAGTGTGTAACAATGCTAAACATTTTTTTTTTTTTCGCTTGAAGAAATTTTGCTGCAGAAGCAGTAGAATTGTTTCCATTTTGTTTCGCATCTGTTTATCGAATAGGGGGAAGTCTCATTGCACAATAAAATGGATTGGAACACGCATGGAAACCTCAGAACTAGTCGACTACTTTCCCAGTTTGATTTTCTAACAGTCTGTGCGACAGGGCCCAACTAAGAGGCCGATCACACTATCTAGCACCACTGATGTTGTCACACTTACGCTTTGAAACGCTGTCCATGCGTTTCTTATCCCTCGCAATAACGGCAACTTGAAAGTGACTTTCGTTAGACGTTGTGTGCAGCACGTAGTCCTTTTAAGCAAGTATTTTGAGACCACAAAAACTTAGATTCTCGGAAAGCATAAGCGTTCAATTTGTATCCCTGGTCATTGCTCTTGAAAGCACTAGAATTGGGCGAGAATGAATTGCGCTCGCACAATATACGGTTGCTTCAGGGCCCAAATAACGATCTCCTTTCGCACATTGCAGACTTTCAGCTTCACCCGATATGTCACATGTTACCATGATACGTCATACTTTAGGCTCACTGCGCATGCGCATCTTATATTGTGTACTGCCATGGCAGGTTGCCGGGACTGCACAACATGGTAGCAGCCAGACCGATCCAGACGCCCGATTGGATAGTTCGGGTGGCTCTGCTTCGTGACAGCTAGTAATAAATGTTAACGTGCGCCACCGACTAACGCCATCTCTTTCTGAGGATCAAGTATTACCTACGTTTTGCCATAAGTACTCATGTTTGTTTTGATGCCGCTAAGCCTAAGGATACGGCACCGAGCCGGGAAATCTTTATTTCCACCTTGCAGATGGCGCCACAGCTTTAGCGTTGCGATGAGGGTCTGTTGGCGAGAAGGAACGCTCTAAAAGGCGGTAGGTGATGTCCGAAACATGACGGGTAAGACTTGTTTCCGGCTCAGCAATCGCTTCCGGCTTCTGTTCACAGACATAGCTGCCGGTTCAACCTGGATATTAACACCACCTGTATCTTCATCGGCAATTTAATTTTACGCTCCAACGTGGTGTGCAGATTTATGCTATAACGCTGACCTCTCGTCTTGTCTACCATGACACCACGGATGGACTAACGCATGTGCAGTTGGCCTAACATATGGTGGTGACGAACCTCATGTGAAAAGCTTAAAACTCACACACTTTTCTTGATCACGATCTCTTCTCATTGTGCCTGTCATTGTTCGCCGCCGGTGGTTTGTTCAGTTTCTTTAACACCACTCCCTGGCGTGTTTACGACTAAAGAAAGACAAGGACAGCGAAAGAAACACAAACAACACCCACCATGGTCTAAGGTCCTTCGCAGTCACCACACAACAGTGGTGCGCTGGTCTTTCTATCAACACCATGGCGACTTGCGAGTAAATCTGGATCTGCTCTCACGATACGCCTAGTTTATACAAATTATCTTTTGCCAGTTCATCGCAGGGTAACAGGTGACGCGAGGGCGGCATAACTAAGAAATAACGGCCGCAACCCCGACGCATCTAGTGATTCAGATCCGTCGAAAAGAAAGAAAGAAAACAGAACGGACTTCCAACCCAGTGTACGCCATTCGAAAAGGCATATGTCTTCCGGTGCAAGTGCAATAACTGGCGCGGTTACGTCCAGGACCACATTAATGTGGGCCGTAAGTCAACGGGGAGCGAAGTACTCGGTGAAACGAGTGGTCTTTCGTCCATCTTGCGGTCGGGCTTTCCTTTAGCAAGCGAACTTTGACAACAGGCCGTTTTTCATGAGGGAGTGCAATACGACTGAAAGAATGGCAGATAGGTCCGCTAGATATATAGCGAGGAAAAGAATAAAAGAAAGAACACCTCATTGAAGAACAGCTCTTTTTTATTATTATTATTTCCACTTTTGCGCCCAGCGTCCCTCTGCAAGTTATGCTTACTTTATTCTTTCATTTGTTGCTTCACCCACCCTGCTTAAAATGTAGTTCGTGCCGGCAGGCACATCAGAAATGTTTTCTGGCTTCGAAACCAATGCTTCGTGCATGGTAACAGTATACTTTCTTGGTGTGTGAGTAGTGTGTGTGGTTGTGCGTGTGCGTGTGTGTGTATGTGTGTGTGCGCGTGCGTGTATGTGTTCGCGTTTCGTAGAACCACTGATTTAGATTTTATGAGCCCTAGGGCCCATTAGAGCATACTGTATCATTAATATTCGACAGGTTCTATAAGTGTGTCCCAGCAGCGCTTCATAGATAGTGGGAACCAAAAGTTATAGTTATAATCGCGCGCCCAGGTAGGTTTGCGTGGTGTATTGAGAATAATTATACATTCTGTATGGAGGCATTCCACCTGCCCACTCTCGTAATGTGCAGCTTCCGAGCTTTAATGAAGTACATAATTCTCACTCCCAGAGCGCTGTGCTCCGACACCGGTCAAACATGCGACTAGTTTAGTGGTCGTGACGATCAATCTGCACCGTTTTAGGGTAGAAGGAGAAAAGTAAACGCTAATTCCATAGAAATTTCCTCTTGTGATCGCGCTTGTTAGACTTCATTCTTGTTCCGATGACAGGCGAAGGACGTTTGCAAACCACTTGGCACATTTTGGTCTCTAATGTCTCATATTTATTTTGTGTCAATGTTCTTCAACTCCAAGGCAGTCCCCCCAGAATTTACTCTCCAAAGTGCGTTAAAAGTTATACGTGCAGCTCAAAGCATACATCAAACAAGCCTGCCATCGCGCCATTGACAATGGCCATGAGATAATATTTCAATATTTGTCTAGTAACTGTGGCATCCAAAGAAAAGATCAATTAGACACATATCCTCCCGATCTGCCCACGACAGTATTAGTAATGCTGCCATGCCAATTCCGAGAGCCGACGCTGTTAAAGTGGTTCGCCACCTAATGTCGGATAAGTGAAATTCATCAGAGTTGACAAACGCACAACATCCTACCTTGGGTCCTAACCTACTTTCGTTTACCGTCCAGGTTCTCGTGACGTTGCTACGTTCTTCTAGTCAGTCAATGGCGTGGAGCAGAATTTTATAATGAGGGCTCCTTGATAACCGAAATGTTCAACGCCCCACTTTGTGATTTTTGTTTACCTAGCCGCAGTGAAGTGATCGTGAAGTTTTTTTTGACCACCTTTCTTTCACCCAGCATAGAGCAGAGTTCTTCTCCACACTAGAACAGTCGCACCATGTCACACTCACATAAACCATAATATTTGGACAATTGGCCTGACATGTAAATCTCCACGAGCGGCTATACATGGAATGCTGCTTTAGTTAAAAGAGACCAGATCGTGCAACAAATTGTGACTGTGTGTCACTTCGGAATGCGTGACGTTGTACTTCTGTGCATTTCACACTGACAGTGTGTGTGACTGCGTGGTGCCTTGATACACTGTGTGACAGTGTACACACAATCTTTTGTCGTTCACATGTACCTTATTTACTACTTTTGATATTTGTTTTCTATCCCCATTTTTACCATTATTTAATTATTTACCTTCCCCAGTTCAGGGTAGTCAATCCAAACATTCTCTGGTTAAACTCTCCTTTTTCCTTTACCTCTATCCCTTTGTAGATTTATTTCATGGATTTCTGTATAGAACCGTAAGCATAGCACATGAGCATAGAGAACCATGACCACAGATTAGATTAGATTAGAGTATTTTAGATTAGATTAGACAGACAGACAGACAGACAGACAGACAGACAGACAGACAGACAGACAGACGCAGAGACAGAGACAGAGACAGAGACAGAGACAGACAGACAGACAGACAGACAGACAGACAGACAGACAGACAGACAGACAGGCAGACAGGCAGACAGGCAGACAGGCAGACAGGCAGACAGACAGACAGACAGACAGACAGACAGACAGAAAGACAGACAGACAGACAGACAGACAGACAGACAGACAGACAGACAGACAGACAGACAGACAGACAGACAGACAGACAGACAGACAGACAGAGTGTAGGTTGCTGATGCCGCAAGTGCAGTTAAAAAAAACAGTATTAGGCAAAGTGTAAGCTATAATCGGCGTCGATTCAATCACCGAATTGACTGACCAATCGGTGATTGATGGCACGTCGGTTATTACCTCTCTAGTAACGGTTCGCGAGTTATGTGAACGCCATTTGTGGCCTTTGATCGTCGCCTATGCCTACACATAGGAATAACATGCCCAGTCAAGCGTGGTCCCAGCCTTTGTAAGTACAGGATCTATGGAAGAGGACAAATATTTTCGCAAAGTTTCGCTCCAATTTTGGATCATAACAATACGAAACAACGATCATTACAATACGAAACAGGGAAGTAGTGAACGAGACAGAGGCCATTTTCACTTGCGCCTGAACAGTTTAACATTTTCAAATGCTGAGGAAAATTCTCTTAGAACGTTTTCATCAAGCTTATTGATCTACCCACAAAGGCAACTAAAATCATCTAGCTCGGCTTGTATGGCATTACGTATCACTTTTCTTCATCTAGCTACTCCAGAAAATATTTCTCGAAGGAGAAATACGAGCTTATTTTCGTGTCCACACAAGAAATTGTTTCAGAGGGAATATGCAGTGAAATATTAGGCGAGTGTGGCAGTTCAGTTAATTATGTAAGACTTAGCGTTTAATGTTTGGCTGTTTAGCTGTAGCGCTATTTCTGCCTCTCATTCGAGCCGGTCTCAGTCAGCATTTTGTGTTCCGGGCTGCTATTATTACACAAATTTTCATGAGTCATTGATTTTCTTAAAAGGACTGACTGTTCGGCTAATTCGCCTTGGCTTCTAGGTATGGTTACTTAGCGCAAAGTGCCGGACAGAGACAAGCAAAAAGCAACCAAGACTGAGTGGAAAAGTTACCAAAGCCAGAACACTTTGTTAATTCCATTTGTTTTTCATACCTCAAAACCTAGCTACAGTTTTATGTAACAATATGTGTTTTTGGAGGGCACATGCTGCAAGCGTGTGCCGTGTGCATCACACAACAGAAGCAACAGTTTCTCTATAAAGGTGAAGCATTGACTGCGATGGCAAATTTTTGGCCAGCTATACGAAGTAAGCTTAACCGTGTTATCAGCTGCACAAACTGCTCTAACCATTCGTTTACTAAGTTAATTAACAAACACCTTGTATCGCGTGCATAGAAAAACACGAACTCATTTCACTCAACAACCGCGGGCACTATAAGTCAGAACGGTGGCGTGATGTACAGAGATAGCTGCAGTGAGCGAATTCCAATTCGTGCTGCTTCTCGCTTCAATGCTAACAAGGCGCGCGAGACACACGAAGCCATGAGCTTTGTCAGTTCGGCTAGCCTTGAAACCCAGCGCAGATTGCCTGCAAAATAGACCGCGTGTTCCAGCGCTCATCCACTGTAGCGGGAGTAGGCGAGGGGATGCGCTACAACCCCGCCCCCTACCCCTCCTACAGTGGGCGCACATCTCCTCGCGACGCACCCCTTCCCCCAGCCCCTTGGGCGCGTGAGAAGATGGCGTGCACCATGGTGCACCAGATGGCGGGCACCATGGTGCATCCTGGCGTGCACCGTGGTGCACCATGGTGCACGCCAGGATGGTGCACGCCGCATTAAGCTACCGTCCTTCTCGCCTCAACCTCGCAAGCTTTCGCTCGCACCTACAGCATGCGGCGCGCGGCCGAGACGTTATCACACTTGGACTTTGTATGAAACATCACGGCGACGCCAATGACAATGGCGAAAATTCGCGTGGAGTGTCCATATAATTGCTATCACAACAAAAAGCCGCTTGCACAGGTGACACACTTCTTGTGACTATGAAAGCGTATCCCTTGCTCTCCTTTCCTCTCTTCTCTCACTTGACATCGCTTTATTTTTTTCTTGATGATATACCAACCGTTACTTGAGCAAATCGCTTTAGAATAGCATCAGGGCTGTTTACGAGTGCCCACGCAAATGGGCTGCGGCCACGCTGTACACGAGTTCCTGCTGAGATTCTTAGCAGATCGTTCAGCATAGCTAACGACGCATTCGCGCGTAGCTGCGCGAATGCAACCATCGCGTTACTGTTGACTGTCCTTTTGAGTAGTTCAAACTATGTCAATGCGACCGCATTATATCGCTTATGAGACGGAAAATCCTGCGTTGTCGGCATAGGAATGACCACGAGATGGTCCGGAAAGGCTGCGAACCCTCAACCTCTGGTGGAAATCGAACTTACGGCATTGGGCGTTAATTAGGGCGATGTGAATTAAGGCAGAGTTCATCAAGGCGAAATTAATTAATGTATAGGCAATTAAGGTAGAGTTATTTAGGCGCTGGAACGCACGACCTTTGGTGGGAGACAAGCCAAGAACTAGGCGTCCAAGAACGAGTTAGTCAACTACTGAAGGAGCATAGGCATCGCGCAAAGGTCGCAATGCTTTCGCATTCATCCACGCAGGGACAACAAAGTATTTCATCACTTCTTTTTTATTGTGAGCTGAACCCACTATTTACCAAGAATTGCTTGAACATCACTTTCAACGTCTTGGTTCAAACGCACAACCCTCAACTAAGAAGTAGTAGAGTGTAGTGAGATATCGCGCAGTTGAACTCTTTCGGCAGAGATAACTGCCTTTGTTTTAACAATTGTTGTGCTCAAATACAAGTGTGTGAAATCTAAAAACACACCTACGGTGACTGCGTTTACACAATGTTTAGGAGAATGGCATGTATATAGCATTATCTTATACGCAACTTTTACTCGTTTACCAGCACAGCATGCACAAAAAAGACAGTAAAAGAACTTTGACTGATTTTGAGCGCGAACAACGCTGACAATAGAGGGAGTGGAAGGAGGAGGGGTATAAAATACCGAATGGCTCAAATGACTTCCCAAATTGTGACACGAGTCGAAGGGCAAGCGTTAAAATAGGAACAACACGGCAGTGTACTGGCTCCTTTCTTGATAGTAACCTACCCGCCATCCACCCCAAACTCCTCTGCGTCGTTTTTAAAGCGTTCAACACCCCACTCATGGTATCAGGCACGACGCCGACCTATAAAAACGGAAAATTTTTCAGACTCTCGTAAAAGTTGCTTGTATTTGTCTTTCTTTTTGTCTGTTTATTCTTTGTGGCACGCCCCATTAACCTCCGGGGTCTCGACACAGAGAACGCGGCGCGTCCCCGCATCACTTAGTTTCAAAGCTTTTAAAAATATATTAAGTGCCTGGTTGACAGGCCCGAGCACCGATCCAATGTTCGAGAGTGTCGATGAGGAGAGATACCGGCAACTTCAGCTTGTATTGTCACTCAAAAGCACGATAACGCGTTCCCTTATTATCTTTTACACTTTTTACAGTTTTGTTAAAGCCAAGAAATGAGACCTGAGTGATCACTTTGGTTGCCGGCGCGTGTCAGAAGCCTCCCGTTCTGATGGATCGCCGTGCGCGGGATCCTTGTCTAAAATTTGATCGCGCGCCTTTGCAAACGCCTTCCGGTGCGCGCGCTGCATTAAAAAGTTACAAACGCGTCAATGATTTGCAGTTTTTCTTGTGACACTTCCTGCACTGCTATATATATATATATATGGATGTCCTTTGGTTACAGTCAATTGCGTTCTCTCGGCGTGTTGGGCAACATTCAAAAAGCTGCTCGCTTTCGCACGTCTGAGAATCTCAGAAAGCGGTGGAAGTGACTCACGACTGGTGACGTGTCCTCGCCCTGTTTGGATTTCCACTGACACGTGCGGTTCTCATATAAAGAACGTTTGTCGCACATAACAGCTGGCGAATACGGGAAGCCACTATATTTGGTCAACGATTTCACAACAGGACTTATCTTCGTCAGGCTTTGACGGGAAAGCCGCCTTGTCAGAGTTCTGGCCTCAGGTTTAAGTTTTTCTGCGTTCGCCCACTTTCAGTACCTCGAGTTCTTCATCTTCCCGGCGTTCCTTTGTTTCCTTACCCCTCCGTGCACTTTAGTTTGACCTCTAAAGTGAACGGAGGGGTAAGGAAACAAAGGAACGCCGGGAAGTTTAAGGAAACTTTTGGGCCTTTGGCCAACAACGGCCTCGCAGAAGAGCGCTTTAAAAGCACTAAAGACTTTTTTTGAAGACAGCGGCATCATTGGACGTTATTAGTGCTTTTATTGTTCTGTTCATTTCGATGTCACTCTATATATCCATCTGTTTGGGAATTATGTTATGTTGACTGCTCTGTTGTGACTGTGTGTGCTAATATATTTACACGATGTATATACCACCCGCTGGCTAGACAATGTGTTATTAGGCGACAGTATCGTTTGTACTTTTGAGACTTTCGACTACATAAGTGTGGAGACATTTGCCATGTATATTGTATGTACCCGCTCACCCGCTGACTAGAAAATGTGTTATTAGGCGACAGTATCGTTTGTACTTTTGAGACTTTCGACTACATAGGTGTGGAGACATTTCTCATAGTCTTCCTGTGGAAACGTTGCTTTATAAGTCCTGGTGCTTGTGTGAAAAGATTATTTGATATGTAACCGTGAACCCTGAATGATGTGTGACGGAACTACCCAAGAGATAAGGAGTAGCCAGCGCCTTAAATTGCGCACCAACATCTCCTTATATCATATCAATAAAAAAAAAAGTTTGACCTCTACGTGGGCAGATTCGAGCCAATGTACTGGATCATGTCCTGCGCCTTGACGCGACTTCACATCGGTAAAAAAGAAAGCTACCAACAAAAGAGTTTACTGCAGTTTAACAGTGCGTGTGCTAATTAACTTAAGAAAAAGACAACGTCGCTTAGATAAAAAGCTGAAGAAAGAAGAGACAGCTAAAGTTTTGTATGCAGAAGCTTGGGTGCTCAAGGCCTCAAAACGTTTTCTGAAGCAGTTTAATACTTTATTTTAACACTTCATTCTTTCAATGGCGTGATTTGTTGCTCCAGAATAAATGCCAGCATATTTAGAATTATGTCTTTCGCTAAGTCTATATATGATATGTGCTATTCAACACTCACTATGCGTAATTATTGTTATGCTATGAAGAATTATATTGTTTGTAGTATTTTGGGGATTATGGTCGCAAACTAAATGAGGCATATTGTTGCCACAGAAGACATTTGTGATAAAAACTAGTTATATTCGATCGGCAGCGCTAATATAAATAATGACAAGGTCGTTTGAAACCAGAAGTGTCCAATTATGTAAACACATGCAGTGCGCGTTATTCCTGTGCATGCTGAACAGCTAACGCCCCCAGTAGCACAAAATTTCCCTGTGTTACTGTAACATTATGCTTCTCATAGGCTCGCGATGAACTTCAAAAACTTTCACGTGCGATACCTCATTTATAGCAAATAAGCAAGTTTATCCACTGGCACTGCTTTAGCCAATCAGAGCAGAAACACTTCTCGAAGATTGTATCTGCGGTAATGGAACTAGCCGTATGATTTCTGTATAGAACGTTGGAAAGACGGTGCTTTATTCGTCACAGCTTGCCTATAAGCATGGTCGGAGGCAAGCACGCATCCAATACGTTTCCGGCATGCAGGTCGCCTTCGCACTTTGTCTAAAAACTTGAAAAAAATCAACCGAACTTGAATAACCTGGACCGCATTCAGCACCTCCTGTCTCTTCGTAGTTATCGTGTCGAGTACTTTTTTTTTTATGGCGTCACTGATATCACCGAATAAAGCATACGTCAGCATTTGCCGTCTTAACAGCATGGGATAATGTGCTGCACCCGTGACTGCAGGGAATGGGCTTTATAGGATGAAGCTTAGGATCACTATTTCTTTATATAAATATTCCGGGTAATCAGAAATCACTGCGCAATAGCTTTGCGCATATTCCTTGTCAGCGGCATTAGAGTATCCCGTTTATTTAGCAGCGCCTCCTACGAAGAACGTCTCCTTCGGTTGCTTCACGTGTTGGTTTGCGACAAAGTGTGAGACAACTGAAGGACGCCTTCTTCGTAAGAGGCGTTCCATGCAATACGATCCTCACCCAAGGACGCTTCATCTCATGTGCCTAACTCAGTATGACGATTCTTGGAGATGCAAACTTTCTTTTCCCACACACAGTTTGGATTTCGCCCCCATTTGTCCGCTCACGATGTTCTTCTTCAGATAAAAGAGGACCACGTTGACCCCCCCCCCCCCCCCCATCAGGGCTCAGACGAGAGCTCTTTTGGCGCTTGATGTCAAAGGAGCTTTCGATAACGTTTCCCATGGTCTCATCCTTGAGAACCTGGCCCACTCCCACTGTGGCTCCCGTATGTACAATTACGTGCGAGCCTTCCTCAAGGACCGTGTAGCCACAGTGGGAATGGGCCCATATCGGTCAACAGACATTAAAGTTACCGGAGCGGGGACACCTCAGGGGTCGGTGCTCTCGCCGACGTTATTCAACATAGCTATGGCGAGACTACCCCAGTTACTGGAGAAGGTTGAGGGGCTATATCACGAGATATATGCTGACGATCTGACTCTCTGGACGTGCACCGGCTCGGATGGAGACATTCAGGACCGCCTACAGACGGCGGCGGATATAGTGCAGGCGTACCTCGCGACTGGAAACCTTGAATGTGCGCCAAATAAATCAGAACTATTACTAATCCGACCGCTAAGCAGCTATGAAACGCCAATTCCAGTGATTGAAGTGAGAATACAAGGCATACCAATTCCCACTGCACAAAGGGTCCGAATCCTTGGTTATCACCTACAATCCAACGCCAAAGCTCACTTCACGGTAGATCTCCTTGGTCGACAGTGCGAGCAAATCATCGGTATGATGAGGCGCGTTAGTAACCGCCGCTCAGGACTCAAGGAAGCCGATATGCTGCGGTTGGTCAAGGCATGCATTATCAGCCGGCTAACCTATCACCTCCCATACCACAACCTGACGCTCTCTCAGACCAACCGTATAAACACAATTATTAGAAGAGCCGTCAAACAAGCACTCGGAATTCCTGTATATGCTTCCACGGAACGACTACATGCTCTCGGGGTACACAATACCATCGAGGAACACATCGAAGCGCACAGAATGGCACAACTCGAGCGATTGAGACTGACCCCTACAGGCAGGCATTTACTCGCACGGCTGGGCTACCCACAGCATTCACCCTCTACGCGAGAGCATGTCCCACTCCCATCAAACATCCGAACCTTACTCACCATAGCGCCCATACCGCGCAATATGCATCCAGAGCATCATAATGGTCGCCGGGATGCACGTGTTAGATACCTTCGGAAACTCCTCAACGCCCAGCCGGAGGGCACCGTCTATTATACCGATGCTGCCCACTATGCTCTTGCGACCAGAAACAAAGAAAGACAAGTGTCGGTGGTGGCGGACGATCAAGGTAATATCGTCACTTCGTGTAGCGTCCAAACCAAAGCTACGCTCACAGGGGAAACGTTGGCCATAGCACTCGCTTTCAACCACATCGTCGGTCACATGGAAAGATCCCCAAACCACGACCACATCATCATTACAGACTCACAAGCCGCATGTCGAGCCTACCTCAGGGGTCATATTCCTCAGGAAGCCAATCGCGCTCTCACCAGCACACGTAAGCTCCCCGCCATTCCAGATCCCTCAGTACCACGCATCAGGCTGATTTGGACACCTGCTCATGCCTCACTGTCGGGTAATGACCGCGCTCATGCGGCTGCCCGAGAGCTAACCTGCCGGGCACCTGGTAGTGAGGCGAGCAACCCATATCAAGCCTCCCAGAATTTGCCCAACACATACCGGGACACTCTAGACTTTTACAGACTAGGGCGCTTGCAATATCACCCTCCTCCCAAATCCTTCTCCCGGGATGAAGCCGTATCACTGAGACGGCTTCAAACCAACTCGTATCCGAACCTCCTCTTTCTCAACAAGCTCTCCCCAACCTTATATCCCACCACCTGCCCAGGGTGCGGTGCACCACCGACGACGTTCCACGTCACGATTGAGTGCCAAAAACCACCTAAGGATATCCCTCTTCTACAATCCCCCCAACCAACATATGCGCAGTGGGAGGCAATCCTCCGTCGCTCCGAGCCTCAGGTCTGGCTGGCCCTGATACGACGAGCACGAGCGGTGGCGACAGCCATTGGGGCCCTGGACTGAGGGCCCCAACCACATAAATCCTTTCACTTTATAATAAAGTTTCTTCTTTCTCTCTCTCAGTATGACGAACCATGTAAATACTGCGAGCAGCTAGGAAACCTCCAGCCCATTGTCATAGTTTGCAAAGAAAATCCAGATTTCCATCCTCAACCCCGTACCCCCCCCCCCCTCCCCCAAGCCCCAGAAGCAGTGGAGACGCTGTTTTCCAGCTCCTGCCTCTCTAACCAGATCATGTTGGTCGAGAGGGCGGTCGCAGCCAAGATAGCGCATGGATTCCCGTGAAGAGGGAAACACTGCTGCAAATCAAGCCATCGTTAAGCTCATTAAAGATGTTTTCTCTCTCTCTCTCTTTCAGTTGTCTCACGAAGCCATTGGAATCAAGGCGAATGCGAATGGCATGTACTTTTCTGCAAACACTACGTGACATTGCCACAGGAACGGCATGCAGGCAGTTTCTCGCTGTGTAACGTTCGCTTTGTGCTCGTTTATACAAAATGGTTATTAGCTACGTGCGGGGCAAAATCTGAACCCCGCAGCGTATCAAACTTCCGGGCCTCGCTTTGCATATTGCGCCACGGCGAAAGCTCGCACGCGTGCCGGGGTATGTTGAACCACGTAGAGGGGGCGCTCGTGTCTCTTTTGACGTCAGCGCACGTCACCCACTCCCCGGTCGCAAGCACGCCGTATTCTCAGATGAAACCCCCGAATCTATGCCATGTCCCCCGATATGCTCCCCCTTTCTTTCTTGTCACACAGTTCGTGTTACTCAAAGCGAACCTCGTGCGACGAACGATTCCAATGACTTTCGGCCTGTGGAAAGAACGACGCCGCGTCCATACCCTGCACCAAGTTGCTCTTCTTTTTTTTAAATGTGATAGCATATTTGCGTACCCATACCTTGCTTTCGGATTCTTTCTTTCAAGCCTGAAAGCTACGCTAACGCACCCTACGAAGTAGCTGCTGCCCCCCCCCCTTTCCCCTTGCCTCTATGATGATTTTTTTTTCATGCTCGAGTTGAAGTCGTCTTGCATTCGCGGACTATGGACAACGTACAGAACACTCATAGCATTGTGTTTCCCCAGACGATTCAAAAATAAAGAAATAGCGTTCAAATGAAACTTGGAGAGCTTGGATGTGTGAGAATAATGGCCGCTCAGAACACGTATTCATTGAATTTGCGCGTATTCAAACAGGCAGCACATTCTTTTCGCTCCTCTCCTTCGGGAAAGATGCACGTCTCCCATCAGTGCACGAACATAAAAAAAAACGCGTTGGAATATTAACCAGTGAGCGTCTGGTTCACTACACTACATAGGAAGAAGGCGTCAAGGGAGTAGATAAGTTATATAGATATGGAGGCAAGGTGCGTCGATTATGAGCATATATGCAAAGTACGCCACGTGGCCAGCGGCATTCACACAGGCCAGTGTTTCTCAGAAGACACAGAATCGCGGTCAATTCCTCGACAGCACCGACCTCACGACCTCACGAACGTCAAAAGCAAACGACATTCCGGGGTCCACCTCTGTGCAGACAGCCTCAATCCAGGCGGCGACCGTAACGTGCATTCGTGTCACATTACGAGATTGGGCCCGCAGCTCCACTCCTACGCCTATACTTATCCCCAAACTCAATAACCCACCTCTCTTCCGCCTTCCTTGCTTTAGCCGGATACGATAACAGACTCCTGTTACCTGGCAGAGTAGCACAGTAGAGCGCTCCTGCGCAGGCCAACCCCTCTCCCTTTCCCCTTAATAAAATCTATCTCTCTCTCTGTTTATATAACAAATAAGAACACGGACACGCAAACACACAGTTCGACAGGATGCTACCTGAGTGACCCAGCCGTCACCTAACCTACTAACTTAGACCTCCTGAAGCTTGAACTATGAATTCATCACACCAACTTCAAACTTTACCTCGATCATCCCGCCCTCAAAGTTTGCTTATTCAGCACCGTAATCATATCCTTGCACTACAGATTCTGTTCAGTGATGTAGCGATGAGAGATGTGTTTGCGAAGCCTAGCAGCCCATCTGCGCCATATATCTAATTAGCACGGGGAGCATGCTCATTTAGCCGTGACCGCGTTTCTAAAAGCCCCCTTACGCACCCCGTCCTACGGCCAGACACAGCGCCCTTTGTGCCCTTGAGTTTCCCGGTTTTCACAATACGAGCCGAAACGACTTACGCTTCATGGGTCTACAGGGAGGGCTTTACAATTTCGAATCGGCTGGCCGCATTGTAGGGGAAAGCTTGTAAGCTTTTCAGAGACTCGTTTAGTTCCATGAAACGTGCCGTGTACACATCGGAGAGTGCGGCGGCTAGGACGGAGGTGCAGTCGTTGTTGCGGCGTGTTAGACGCATCATGGCCGTTAATGGACCTGATTCCTTCGGTCGAAATGAGCTCTCACGTTCTCCTTAATCTCAGTTTTATATAGCGTAAATCAATTCACGATGGACAATCATGAATGTTGGGCAGACTCGTGGTACAAGTGAAACTTTTTTTTTATTGAAATGAATATTAGGAGAGGTGGGCGCCTTTATGGCGGCACCGGCTACTCCTTGTCGCTTGGAAAAGGAAACAAATTTGCGTAAAAAGGGAGGACAGTGACACAAAAAATGACACTCAGTAGAACACCGGATGAATAAAAAGTATACAGTCCAACAGTAAATGAATCTCTGAATGAATCCAACTGTAGGTGAATTTCGCAAACACATCGGTTGGTGCGTATTGTGTATGGCATTATGTTCGACATGCGCTTTGCATGCCAGTGACAGGGTGTAGTTTTGTGTTTTGATTGACATTGTAAAAAAAACACATCTGATACCAGCGCACAAATGTTGCACTCGTTACTCCTCGTCTCATGAAAACGTAGCGCATTACACACCGAGTATTGTAGAGTTGTGTGAGTAGACTAAGCAGAACGAGATTGTAGGAGTTGGTGTACACCATGTTGTTGATGTTGATGTTGGTGTACACCATCATGTTGAAACATGACACCAAAACCGAAACAGCAGTACAAGTATACGACTTACGTTATTCGTGTTCTACAAGTGTGTACAAGAGTCCACATCTAAATCACCACCCCTGAAACAGGGGTAAGCTCCACTATATCACCGACAGGAGGTGTTCACGGACGTAGTGTCTTTGGACACTACGTCCGTGTCCATTTTATCCGTCCAGTGTCCATTTTATCTAGTAACTACACCAACTACATTGGTGTAGTTACTAGATAAAATTTTATGTTAATAACTTGCCACCACGTGAAACCTAACTTCGCTGCGCATTAACACGTACGCGGCGAAAGAAAAAACTACTATGCATATCAATGCACACATTGGCATCTATGGGAAGTTTTAGTGAAGTGGTTAAATTAATGCTATACAACTAATGGCGACGTATACAACTGTGTCTACTTTCATACCATGCAACGTGTAATCTCATGCAATGAGAATATAAGGCTAATTATTGATATTACACGTTTATTCACGACACCGCTCACATGCTATGACGGAATGCAAACACAAAATCAGGCAGATAAACTGTGCCAAACGTCTGTGCAGCTACGCAACGAGGACAGGACAATATCCACAATACAACGTCACAATGCCCACAATACAATATCCTCAATACAGCATATATCCACAGCATAAACAAGGGACCACATTGACGAAACAAGCTTATCCTCCTCCCCCGGCAGCCATGCTAAAACGTGGCATGACGCGTACATTTTTTTAAGGGGTGCTAAGTTCTCACTCGTTCTATTTTTTTTTCCTATCATCTGCTTTCATACGCTAAGCTATAGTAAAAGTGTGGACGAGCCATGCGGTGCCGTGCCCTAAATCGCACAACGCGCATTCAAATAACAGGACATGTGCAGTGAGTCCACCTTGAAGTACAAGCCTCCACGGTTTTCATTTGTGCAGAACGGATTTGTTGCTCGTGAGCCATCTAACTAGCTTCGCGCAATTCGCAAGTTTTGACAACCGCTAGAGTCCGAATGTGAACTTGAAGCCCCTTATATGATTCGCTTAATGTCACGCAGCAAACAGAAAGTCTCCTGCCGATTCGGGTCATATATTAGCATTCTTCATTTCAATTTTCTGCCCATATACCTCATCCAGCCTTAATGTGATTGATTGATTGATTGATTGATTGATTGATTGATTGATTGATTGATTGATTGATTGATTGATTGATTGATTGATTGATTGATTGATTGATTTTAGCGCCCCAGTGCAAGAGGTCGACTGCAATAGCCGGGCTGAGGGTTATTCTCTACCATATGCCTTAGGATCGCATCCTCGCGAACCTTTTGCTCAGAAACACGGCGTCACAACCTCTGAGCCGGTACGTTTGGCCTTGCGCTTGTGCGAGATTGTATTTTAGTATTAGGTTTCGACCATACATATCATATCGCATAAGAAAATAAAAGCTGAACGACTCCTCCACCTTTCGAAATCATTTCTGTGTAGGTATAAAAGGAGTAAGTGAAAAAAAGAAGGAAAGCGGACGTTCGCGTATCGAATCCCTGGAGAGAAAGCGGTCCGTTGCGTTTGTTTTTATCACTTTTCTTTTAACGTCTCCCCACGCCTTCCGGCGATGTCAACGTCACCAGAAGCGTACCTCGAGGGGGTCGTGCACGTGCTGAGCGGTCCGCTGTCAATCCCAGCCCATTTGCATACGACTCGACACACGCGCCTAAGGGAGCATATACTACGTTGGGAGCACTGCGCCGTCGCTTAACAACGGAGATGTCGGACCAGAAAGGTTAATCTCTAGTCTCCCTAAGTCTGTACCTTGTTTTTTCCGTCCCCTTCCACTCAAGATTTGTGTTTTAGAAATATGTAATTTTTTCTCCCTGCTGTCTACTCTTCGTCATCGATCGGACGCCATCACATCTCTGCCCTTGTCTTTTTGGTAGGCCACTTGGTGCAATGAAGGAAAAAAAATGAGAATGAAAAATAGAACGAATAGCTGGAAAATATGGCAAGCCTTTGTTCAATGAATCCTATCTGGCATGGATAGAAGGGTAGGAATTTTTATTTTGAGCTTGCGAATAAACGAAAAACTCGCTCAGGAAATGAAAAAAAACAATTTAGTTTTAGGCCAGCGGGAGTCATAAAAAGCAGCCAATCGTTCAAGCTTGCTTGTTCTTGGCGAGCGTGCACGAATAGTCGCAATAAAATACGTGCCCCTGGGGAGATTTGAGTCGCTCTGGGTCAACTGTGTTCTTGCATTCTCTGCGGCGTGTACTCCCCAACTTCTACACTTCTTTCTATTTCTTCCCTTCTCTTTCTTTTCTTTTTTTTGAGATATGCAATATTGTTTTTCCAGGCCAAATGCTTATTTATTCTTTTCGCTTTTGTTCTGTTTCGTTTACTTCAGCGTTTCGCACACATTCGGATTCTATTTAAGCAGCAGGCGTCGAGCCCTCAACGTTAAAGCGACACTTCCTTCGCACACTGAGCTTCGACGCGGGAAGACTTGTTTACTGGATGTGCTGATCTGTTTAAGGGCATAGAAAGAGTGACGTGGTAAACAGCGCAGGCTTCGATGCCACTGTATTGCAGTTCGTTGTCTATACTTCCCATTTATAACGATGTAGTGACAGTAACCAGTGTATTTGACCTGGAGTAGCATTCTACAAGCGAGAGGCTGAATTCATATCCCATTTGCCTAGCATATTTAATTGTCTGGTTGTTAGCTCATACGGTTGCTCCCGCTCTTCAGGGTTCGCTGACTCGTCTACTTGATCTCACAAATGCCATCTTGAATAGCCGATATTCCCAAAAGCATCAACGAGCAGGACTTCATGTCAGATATTTGCAGTTCTTGGAGGATGGCCGAAAAGAAGCAAATGAACGAGGCGAGTTCTTGTGGCCTAAGATGTTATGAGCCTAAAATATAACGCGAACAAAGGGAACACGACAGAGCGAAGGTTCTGCCTTGAAAGGCAGTGTATGTCCATACTCTATCCTATTTCTGCCCGAAAAAATTAAATTAAGAACGGCTGTTGGGGGGAGGTGCGAGGGGGGGGGGGAGGGGGTGCATACATGTACGAGTTATATTAACTCCATGGTAGAGGAGGAAGATGAAGGACGCTCAACCATAAGTACCCCTCACCTTTTGCCGAAGGTTTCCATAAGCTTTCCAAAAAGTACCCGGACTGAGGACTGCCAGAGCTCTACCCTACTCGGGAGATGATCCGCCCTGATAAAATTAAAGGTTTCTCTCTCTCTCTCCCCAACGTATACTTGTAATACAAAAATTAAAAGAAGGGAAAGAATAAAAACAGAATTGATACCGGAAAGTCAACCACTCTGTTCAAAGTTTTGTAATTGCGTCCGAAATTCTTCGCAGTGCACCAATGGCTCGTGAAAGTAGAAGCTCATGCCCGAGGCCCACGAGAATAAAGATGCGCGTCCGTTTCTCTACGTTCAAACGCGTTTGTCCGAGTCCTCACCCCCATCCAATTGGCGAACGCCGATTCGGCACGTGGTGAAGGTGGCGCCAAAAGAACGAGTCGGCGAGGGGGCGCACGTGGGACGGCGTACTTGTTCCCTCAATTCATGAGGCCGTGATTTACCGTCAATGGTTTTGCGCTTCGCCCCAGCGGAGGACTCAGAACGTCACTTCCTTTCTCTACAGGCGTGCATTTCCCGACTTGTTATCTTTAATTCTTGTGCTCTTCTTTGACCAATCCTCCTTTCGCAAACTGCGCCGACGAGCAGCTAACACAGAGTCCGATATATTTATATGCACCGGCGAACGCGGCGCTGAGGCGGGATTAGCGACGCGGACGCGGTTTGCGGAAGCCGCCATAGTCGTAAAATGAAGGGCAGCGCCCTCTGTCGCCAGCGCTCGTAAAACCTTCAGCGACCGCGGGATGGTTTCGGCACGTGACTGACGAGAGAGAGAGAGAGAGGAATGGACGGTCAAACTAAAGGCGAGAGAGCTCGAAAATTGCCCACGGCTCGCTTACTGGTGGTAGTCAGCCTCCCGCGCAATTCATTCCGCTGATTTTTTGTTTGTTATTTTTGCCTGGAAATGGTAATTCACGTTCTTGAATGCGTTCTCTCGGCCTCTGTGTTTCCCAAGTCAGTGATGCGTGCGGCCATTCAACCGCTGTGGTTTCGTGATTGGGAGATAGGGGGGCAGGATAAATGGGAGCGAAATACCACTGGCTTTTCTGCCCTGCGCAAGATGGTGATGGAGATCACCGCGTTCACTCCGGTCTTAAAGCGGAGACGCCTTATTTCACCTTTTCGTTATGTCTTTTTTTTTTCTCGAGCTACCGAGAGCACAAGAATACGAGCTATGAAAAACATATCTTAATGCCAACCTTGAGACATTTTAACCCTTAGGCTCTGGGTTGCTACACTGGGTTAGATTTGGGTTGCTACACCAAACGCTGCTGCGCCAAGAGGCGCCGACAATGTCCAGAACAAAAAGGAACAGCTGACGCTTCATAGCATTTATAGGCTGGTGCGCATCCCAAAGACCGCTGTTGTTTGTGTGTGAGTGCAGCAACAAAAATTATCTCTTTCCACGGCGGAAATATTTCCGTGAATTTAAAATAGTAGTTCACAGAAAAGTGCAGCACTTGTTCGTTACGAGGCACAGAAGAAATCAATGAAGACAAGTGGCTCTCCGCTATCAAGAGCCCTGATGCCGGGGTGCAACTATGGGCTGTCCAGAGGGCCCACGATGCGGCGGTCGGGCAAGGCCTGGCTGTCCCAACGTGGGAGCGGCCCGCAGCGCGCTGAGTCGCGTACCTCAGGACCTTATTAAAGTTTCTCATCCATCCATCCATCCATGTTCGCCGTCTCATACTTGCTATAAAAGAGTGACACACGGTTATTTAATTGCAAAACGCCTTGCCTTTCTGTAGCACTGTATAGAATTTCTTGGAATACATGATTTCTGGCAAATTTGACTGCACCAGACTGTTTTGTCAAGTTTACGCAGGACATAAATGGTGACGTCACAGGTTGGCCACGCAGGGTGTGTGTGTGTGTGTGTGTGTGTTTGTGTGCGAGCGATGAAACCGACCACTTGAATGCGGTTTGTTAATTAAGTTTGTGAAAATATTTCTTTTCTCTGCACAACGATTGCCTTTTAGAGAATCAGGGCGACGAAACGATGACAACTAGAAAATAAGAACACCCGACGGATGCTCCATCGTCTTCCAGGCAAACTTCACGTAAACAATCACTTCAATTTGCCCAGATTTGAACTCCACTATAGAGACATTTATATCACGGAGTGAACAGACTGTACGCTTGCTTTAAAGGTTTAAGTGGCATGAATGCAGGTTCGAACTCCACAAAGCGACAAAATGAGGTTTCTTAACACAACTTCACAACTGCAAATACTCGGATCAAACTTGTAGAACTAGTTCACACGTGCGATTGTATTTTATACACACGTGGCGCACAGTGGCTTCCATACGTTCGTCAACTGAGTCGCTCGACTTCCAGTTCATGGATTCTCGGCATTGGGATATGCGTTCAGAGGCGCATGGCACTCATTCTTCATTGCACCCACTTGCACACTCATTCATTTGCTTTCTCGCTCGATCACATAGTAAATTCGCACAATACGTCAATGCACCGCTCCGATATGCAAATGTCCAGTATAAATCAATTTGAATTTCCTGCCGGCACGTGTAAACTGCGCAGCATCATGCACGACTTCGTCTTCTTGACCCTTCTTTCGTGAAAACTCAAGCACGTTTCCTGAAGCTCTCATTCGAGAGATCTCTTTCAGTTTGAAATTTGTGAAACAAGGAACGAAACAGCATTTTCGCTGATGGTAAGTCTCCTACCCAAATGTCACTCACACAAAACAATTCTTAACATATTGAAAACACGCACATCCCTACATACACACAGCAACCACTCGATGTTTTTCTCCCGCACGCCTATCTCATCGCACCCGTACACTGCCAGTTCACCGTATTCTTTTTTTCTTGCCCCAGAATAGTTCGCATCCACTCCCGAGTCAATCTTCTTTCGCACCGTGCTTTATTAAGCGTGCATGGTGTACAAGCTTGCCGCCTCTCTCTCTCTCTCTCTCTTGTGCGCGGGAAAGGAAATTTCAAATAACAAGAGTGAAAGGGGGGTCGCGAAAGAACCATTCTTGCTGGGCCGTCGCTCGTGTATCGTTTCGGCGATCCCGGAATCAGGCACTGGAAACAATCTTCGAAACGAGGGCCCTTTGCCTTTTGACGCAGCGGTGCCGACACCGTCTCTGCACGTAGCGCGTGGTTGAATCGAACGCCGATATATTTAAATTAGCCTGGGGGACGAATGTGCACGTTCAGTTCGCGACACGACTGACGCTCGCAACAAGCAACTCGCCCCTTCCAGCATTCGCTTCGGCTTCGTTGCCCCCAAACACACGCTTGTTCTTATCTGCGTACTTGGACAAGCGAGCTCTGCATGCATTGCGTACCGCGGGAAGGATCAAACTTATGGGTCCCCGTAAAGTATCACGGTACTGCCAACGATAACCATCTCGGACGTATAGCGACGTAGAGGGGGGAAAGGAAAACGTCGTCTGCTGGGATTGTCCCTGGTGCTTATAGCAGACGACGGCAGACGGTCGGAGGTTCCTATTAAATATTTTCGTTCGAAGTTTGGTTGCAATGGGGAATACGTGTCTGCGCGTCTCGAAATTTGCATATTTGACAGGCGCGTGCCGCTCTTTGTGCGCTCAATGCAGGGTGGGGTTCAGTGATCGCAGTGCGATTGTGACGGGGAAGAGAAAAGGTTCAATTAGGAGCGCCTAATAAATTGAAAAATTGCATCGGTCAGAAACACTGGAAAGCGTTTTCGAAGAATGAAACTTCGCCACGAAGCGCACTCCTACCTTTGACAGATGGAAATATTTTTTCTTCGCTTTCAAACCGACTTCAAAAGTAATCGCGTTGCACTTGTCAAATGTTATTTTCTCGACCTCGATTGGCGTCGAAGAGTTCTTCATCTGACTGGTGTTCCTGAAGATACCAGGAAATCTGTAGTATGCGTTTATAGTAATTTTTGCTCGCACAGAGGTGTATTCACTACAGTTATTGTAAATTCGCCCTTTCATAACCACTATGGCATGTTCCAGAGGCTAAACTACTGCGTAGTTCTTGGGAGTTCAACCGTTTGGCGAAGTAACTTACCTAAACAAACAGTCCTAAACCATGGGCGGGCCCCAAGACAAAGTTCACATCTAAAGCACAAAGAACAATTTGACCCACGTCACTCGGAATATGAACGTCTCAGAACAGAGACGTGTCGGGGAACGCCCGAAAAGAACACATAGATCGGTAATCTTCAACCGCTCCTCTATTTGGCTCATTTTTATGTGTCGTATCCACTGTATGCTCTATTCTATACTGGGACATGCGCGCTGCCCTCCTCTCGCGCTTCGCATTGACGCCTTTGGTAACGAAATCATCTTGAATACACAGCGCTTCACTCCTTCGTAATCGTAATCGTGCGCTTGATTGAAGTCTATTGAAATTTTAGCCCCAGTGCGTCAGTCTGGCGTCATGGATTTCAGTGCATGCTCTCGTATTTAGGCCGTTCCAGCGCAGTTAATATTCCTGAAACTTGCTTATAAGACGAAAGCCAAGGAACTGTGGTGTTCTTCGCCGTCTCTGCGTCTGGTGTGGCTCCTATAGAATACGAATTAGTATACCTTTACTGACTAAACATTATCTATTCTTGAGCAGACGCAGTCCGTATTTATGACGTCACTGAACCTTGGTGCGGTAACTTAAAGGGGCGTCGCCACCCACTTTTTCGTTTCAGCTACTTGTGGAGTGTCGAAATAAGAGTTGGCGTCTTTCTGTCTGTACGGCATTGTGGGAGGGTTAGTTACCAATTAGGATAAGCCTATTATTGCTCATTAGTGTCGCTTGTAAACGCGATTGCGAAACTGAACGCACTCACTTTTTTGTCGTCGCAGCACCAGCGTCCACAAGAGGGGCCGTGTCGATAAAACGGCGTGCGCTTCCCACTCGCCGTCCCTGCGTCATGCTTTGTCGGCCATCCGACCCCGTCGTTCGAGATCTGGTAATATCCAAGTCTGCGGTCGCTCTCATCGTCAGCATCCGGACGTCTTCAACGTGAAGCGATCGATCGACACGTCACTGAACAACTGCAAAGGTAAACTGCTGCATTAACTGGCGAGCCAGCTGCCTCCATGCGAGTGTCCTTCTTTTTTCCACAAGTAGGTTCTCGTTTGCGGGGCACATTGGTTCTATCGAACGCGGAGCGATGCCTTTGCGCACAGATATACGCAGTGATAGCGGGCTGCGAGTCCTACGCATGCTGCTGCATGCTGCGCTCCGAACTGTGCTGTCAGCAAACGGACTGGTTATATAACTACGGAAAAAGCGATATAAATGCGGATTTTCTTTGATGCTCAATCTTTCGGGAACATGCAATGTTGGTGTTGACGAGCACACACTGCTTCCCATTAACTGAGAGTACCACGCTGTTATCATTGTATCTTTCTGTGAATAAAAGGAATTCCTTCATGATCATTTGAAAACGTCAGCTTTGCCTCATGCTGATAAGAGCTCACTTTTATGAAACCGCTTGGACAAGCTTGAAAATTTGGAGCGGGTCGGTCCTTCTCGTGATCTGGCAGCTTGGACAAGCTCGAAATTTTGGAGCGGGTCGGTCCTTCTAGTGATCTTGCAGCTGAACGGCGAGCCACAAACACCGAGATGTAATGGAAGCGCCGTCTGGAACAACGTGAGTCTACCAGTCGCGAAGTCGTCGCTCTAGTCGGAAGATGAAGAATATGAAGTAGAAACGAAGAGAGCAGCGGGTCCTAGTGAATGAGATGAGAAATAAAATAGTCATTTAATAATGTTCATAATAGTACCGTCTTAAAATGGGCTAAAAAATAAGCGAAATAATTTGACAATAAGATAAACGATTACATGAACAATAAGATAATAATTAGGCAAACAATGACGGCTGAAATGAAAATGTTCGCTCACGCGAAATACGGCTTTACTTCGTGGAACGCGGGTCGTTTGTTCCCCCTTTTTTTATGTCACGTTCTATACTATCATTCAGATGTCGAAATTGTGGTATATGAAGATGGTGTGTTACTGACTTGCACAAAAGCACCAAATAAGTATAAACAAAACAAAATTGAAACTAATATTCCCAGTGGGAGGTACTTTGGTATTATATCTACGTCATTTGTTACAAAACACAAGTACATTATATGCAAGGAAAATAATGCAATTGCTAATTCCCCTATTAAGAACAATCCCCTGCGAGCACTCTAACTGCAAGTACCTTTCGAAAGTTTCAGCTGTCTTGTTCGCAGATCCTTTGTGAGATCGAATGTTCCTCGCCACTACAAAAGACTCGAATTGTTTGCACACAGTAATAGCAGTCGTCGATGGGGGGAGGGGGGAGGGGGGGGGCACGGGGAAGCTCCCCGAAGAGCATACCACCATGCCGTCCTGCTTCCGATGTCGACGGGTCTTGGAGATCACATATCACTTCGGAGCTTCAGGTTCGTAATTGCCATTACCGCATTGGTTGAAAAACGACGTCAATAAGATCGACAGACGGCGTTCCAGTGCCCCTAGTAACGTGCAGTTCTAAGAAAGAAAACAAGAACAAGAAGCTCCAGAGAGTAAACGCATTGATAGTTCCTCTGAACAAACAGGCTTAGCACTAACTGCGTGGCCGGATGGTTTCGGCGAATGCGGAAATAAAGGAGAAAAGAAGAACAAGTGGACGTAACTGTGCAGGCGACGTGCAAGACAGCTGCGGCTGTACGTAAATAGTGAAAGAAAAAAAAACGATAAAAAAACTGGGTGATAAATGCGCGACCACGAAGCACCCACACCGGGAGCGCCATTACGCCCCCGTCTCTCCACTACGATTATGGTGGAGTGTGAGAGCGAAAGGCATGACACAGCACTTAAAGGATGCCCGACAAAAGTGCCGGTGGCCTGGCTTGAACATGCCGTGGGACCATAGGGCTTCAGCCATCATCGGCTCTCAATAGAAAATACTCGTCCATTCGTTGAAAAAAGGAAAAACGAAATTATTAAGGCACGCTACTATACGTACAAAGCTTCTAGACGCTATTCTGCGAAGTCTTTAGTCTCTCGGTGGGCAGGCCCTGGACGTTGTCGACTAACGCCTGTAAACGAGAAGGTTGCCTGGAAATGACCCACTCAGAAGAATGTATAACGCAATTTATAGATTCTCCACGGTTGCTTAGTCGCTATTGTGCAGGGCTGCTAAGCACGAGGTCGCGGGATCGAGTCCAGGCCATGGCGGCCGCATTTCGATGGGGGCGGAATGCGAAAAACACCCATGCACTTAGATCAGAGCAGAGAGAAAACAGGTATGGACGATATTCTAATTGACATCAAGAGAAAAAAATGGAGCTGGGCAGGTTATGTAATGTGCCGGTCAGATAAACGCTGGACCATTAGGGTTACATAATGGGTACCAAGAGAAGGGAAACGCAGTCGAGGACGGCAGAAGGCTAGGTGGAGCGATAAAATTGGGAAATTCGCGGGCGCTAGTAGAAATCGGTTGGCGCAAGACAGGGGCAATTGAAGATCGCAGGGAGAGGCCTTCGTCCTGCAGTGGGCATAAAACAGGCTGATGATGATGACTTAGATTTATGCGCACGTTGAAGAACCCTAGGTGGTTCAAATTTCCGGAGTCTCCCCCTTACGGCGTGCCTCATAATCAAATCGTGGTTTTGGCCCGCAAAACCCTTGAAATTTATTTAATTTTTTAACAATTTTTAGGCGGTATGACGTGCGCGCTCTTTCTCTCGGAATCGTCCATTGCCTTGTTCATCCGAGGCGCAGGACGTGCTTCCCCTGGATGAGACACTGGAATGGCGGGCTTCCCAGCGCATGCGTACTTCGATTGCTCATAGGAATGTGTCAATAAATCTTCAGTTGCTAGTGGGCGTCTGTCTTTCTTTTTTCGCAAGGCCTCTCTTTTTCCCAACAGTTTTTGCCGCTGAACACAACAATCGAAACGCCACATGCCCTTGAGGCGCGGTGTCCACAATTGCGTATGCGACCTGTTCTTGCCACTTCGGTCGAATGGTGACTCGCTGGGCTCCGCAACATAGCTGTTTGGGCGGAGCGTTGACAGTGTGACATTTTAGCTTCGTGATTTTTTTGCAAACACACTCCGCGTCTGTGGAGACCGTCTCTAACCATCCACGTGCGAGTGGCTCCTGCGCCCTTGATAACGGGACGGTAAGACAAAGCGGCGTCAACCGCGAAGGCGTTAACACACTTCGAAGATCACAATAATTGTACTGCACCAAAAGAGAGTCAGTGAACTGATTTTGCATCCTCTTACGGGAATTGCGACGCAGTAGTACGCTGTGAGCTAATTTACACGTCTAAAAGTGTAGAAGGTGTGGTTTACAGTGTTGGGCTACGGATAACTATGAGTCACTGTTACATGATAACAATGCTAATGTTTCTTTCCGCATCGACAGTTCTGTTATCATAGAAACGTGAATGTCTGTCCAAATGCTAATGATTCGTGAAGTGACAGTCATTGCATACTATAAGTTTTCACACCACCTCTGTAATTGATCGAGTGATTATGAAAGCTGCGCCTCAAATAATTTTCTTTGCGTAAGGTCGGAAGTGCCGTTCTTTTTTTTTTTAGAAAGCACTTTGAACATATCATCGTCCCTTTATCCAAAATATTGGCAAGCGTTCCGACATAAGAGCCCCTGTGCAATTTTAATTTCTGAGTATTCAAGAGTGAAGCTTCTATTATTAACCGTTTCAAAGGAACAAAATCGTCTACCAGAATCCCTTAGCGTGCTGAAGACAAGGTTGATGCTTAAAGGACCCCTCACCAGGCCTGAGAGCAAATTTTAAGGCGACAGCGTTAAGGAGCTCGTGTCGCAGAAAAGCCGGTGTCGTCGGCGTCGTCGGCGTTGGCCATGAGCGATAAATCCTAGCAGGCACTTCATGAATAAAAAACAACTTGCAAGATGGGCTGGGTGGGAATCGAACCAGGGTCTCCGGAGTGTGAGACGGAGGCGCTACCACTCAGCCACGAGCTCGATGCTTCAAAGCGGTACAAAAGCGTCTCTAGTGAATGCGGTGTTGCCTTAGGAACGAGGTGTTTCTAAGACTCAGACGTCCCTCGCTTGCTCAGGCGCACATTTCGTTGCCGCGCCGAACGCGGCGCTGCTCGACGCTCACCGCGTCCAATGCCGGGCGCGTAGTCGCTGCGCCGTAGCCCACTGTCTTACACCCCTAGGCGGGTAGACGGGAACGCTGTGGCGTTCCACTCTTGAAGGCGAAGCTTAAGCGTCCTCCAATTTTTTTGGTTATAAGCTGAAAGTTGTTACGCGCCCTCTGTGGAGCGTTGTACCACAAGGATTTTTTATGCGAAGCATATTACGAGAGCTCAACCCAGCTCCTCAGGCGCGGCGGTGTCGCCTTGAAACCACGTGACACCGTGACGTCATGACAGAGGAGAAGTGGCTTTGGCTCAACTCTTGCAAGACGGGCTGGGTGGGAATCGAACCAGGGTCTCCGGAGTGTGGGACGGAGACGCTACCACTGAGCCACGAGTACGATGCTTCAAAGCGGTACGAAAGCGCCTCTAGTGAATGCGGTGTTGCCTTAGAAACGAGCTGTTTCTAAGGCGTGCGTCTCTTGCTCAGGCGCACATTTCGTTGCCGCGCCGAACGCTGCTTTGCTCGACGCTCACCGCATCCAATGCGGGGCGCGTAGTCGCTGCCCTGTAGCCCATTGTCTTACACCCCTTGGCGGGTCGACGGGAACGCTGTCGCGTTCCACTCTTGAAGGCGAAGCAGTAATGCATGAGTTGTTTCTTCGTCTAGCCGAACCAAATATAGCCAAGCAACAGCAGTTCACCAGGCTAAACAGTGGTTCAACAACTAAAATAAAGGCTAGTATGCTTCGCATCCTGGGCTTAACCTTACCTAAGCCACAGCCATTTTTTTTAATTGGTGCATTAATAGCACAGATAGAGATGTGTAAAGTGTCGCGAACCCACTATTTCAGGAGGCGAGCTTTACCGTCAACTTAGACACTCTCTCTACAGGCCTGGTGTAATATATATATATATATATATATATATATATATATATATATATATATATATATATATATATATATATATATATATATATATATATATATATATATATATATATATATATATATATATATATATGTATCCTCAAGTGAAATTACTTCCCTGCATTCTTTCATGCTGCAGCAAGAGGGTCACGTGACGCAGACATCATGCTGTCTGACTTCATTTCTGTGTTTTGTTGCGTTATTGCTCCGCGGCGTTCTTCCATTAACGGTCTCGCGCGCGAGCTGTTGCATTTGTTTCGTGCAGTGCGCGATTCTGCACGCTGTGCACGAGAACACTTGGCTAGTGGTATAAGTCAGTGCCACACGAGCACTGAGGCAGACGCAAGCGGATCGAAGAGCTCGATCGCACGCTGGAACCCGATATAAAATAGTATATGGTTTCGATTTCTGCGCACGTGACTGCGTGGCGTAAGTAAAAGCAGGCGAAAGGGAAGTGTGCCTCCCTCTTGCTACGACACGGAGTAGAACAGACTCGTAGACATTAAGTTTCTACGTTTTATTATTTCTCGAAACTTCAAATCAGACTAGTAGAAGTAACTGATCAAGCAATTAACTGCTGGTGCCTCGAATAGTTCCCGAAGTCACGCATCGTGGTGAGTGACGTTCCTGCAATGCGAATTACGTAGGCGCACTTGTGCGTCTGACTTCACCTCTCCGGCTGGGAGCTGATCCGATGTGAGCCTGTGCGTTCCAATGCGCGTTTCGCTTTGTGTGTAAAACTTTGTGTGCACAAAACAAACTTGAACGCAAGTAGACACGCAGCGCGAACGTGGGGTTTGTTGTTTTCGCAGCCGTGAAATTTGGGGGAGATGCGCTTCACTACAGCCTTTTGCTGAAAATGAACGCGAAACTGCGATGTCGGTGTGCAGTTGTTAGCTGCAGTGGCGGCGACAGTGATAAAAACGCACTGCAGACGGCTACCGGAAGACGAGCAGATTCGGCAAACCTTCTTACGTGGCAGTCTCTGAGTTTAGTTTAGCGCGCTGTCGGCGCCATAGTCGCGTCTATGTGAACCTCTTATAGCAAATTTAAAAATTTTAAGACCTAATACACTCCATGATCATGGACATGAAAGTTTGCAGCATGGCTTTGGCTGCGAAAGCTTAGCAGGTTTTGAAATGGCCTTTCGCAAGTTCACTCATCGCCTGCGTGATATCAGGGCATATAGTGTGCCCAGAACCTAAATAAGTCGTTTTCTTTAACCTGTAATATCAAATCAATAAGGATCCTTCACTATAGCGGAACCTATTGTGATGTTCCAATACTACTCTTAAACTTGATATAAGCTGAGCCCTTCTGCCATTCCCATAGATTTCTGCTAAAGCGGAGTCTACTATGACCGTGTGTCTACTCTGACCTTCTCGAGCACTTCCTGGCCACGTGATGCTGTCAACACTTTCTGGCTACAATTACTGCCCGAAGAACAGCTTCCACGGCACAGCGACTGCAACGACGTCGCGCAGCGATGGAGAAGCTAGAGGAGTAGAAGCCGTTAGTCCCAGGGGGGCCTCCTGGGACCCAAAGTGAGGTACGCGTCGGGCATTGAGGGGATTGTGAGAACCGTACGCGAAGTATCGCAGAGTGAGTGAACACTCTCATCGGAGCGAGCTCAATTGCGCGCAACGGAAAAGGGGGGGGGGGGGGGGGGGCGAGCTGACGTTGTGTGGCGGCCTCTGGAGGCGAGCGCTTAATGAGCGCCGGTCTCGGAGAACGACCGTTTCGGCCTATATACCAGTTGCGGCTGCGAAAAGTGCGCGGCAAACGACGGTGTGCGGGGAGGAAGTTTCGCGACTTTGGCCAGGAAGAGTCAAGTGCGAGGCACGTGGTCATTTATCAGGGACCAACGCACCACCACCGCCGCTCTCCGGTGGGTTGCCGAAACGTCTTTAGACGGCAACAGGAAGCGACTGGAGGCAGAGGAAAAAAAAGGGGTTTTCCCCCCATTCCTTTGTGCTTGTAAAAGGCGCTCGCTGGCAGTGGTAGCGCAGGCAATCTGGTGGCTGACCGGTGATGAGATTAGGAGGCTCGGTGGGACCCTCGAACCACGGCCTTAATTTAGAACAATGCGGGAGACCGAGAGAAATACGTACTGTTCCTACTCACTCTCAACCAGCAACCATACCCAAAGAACGTCCACTGCATGGGAATTACATTTTTTCTTCCGCGTATGTGTGTGAGAGCGTGTGTGTGTGTTTGAATGTGTGTGCATGTGTGATGTGTGTGAATGTGTGCGTGTATGTGTGTGTGTGCGTGTGTGAGTGTGTCGGTCTTATTAAACCAGGCTCGCTCAATATGTGCACAAAGAAAAATGTAGACGACTTCGCGATGGTAGAGATGACGAACCCCGAATTCATTGTGGTAGGACTGTGAACACCAGCTTCTAAGGCAGTGGTAATTTGATAAGCCTATGGGTCTAGATTTAACGCCGCGCAGTTACGTATTTTGAGCCAGGAAAGATATTGTAAAACTGTCGGTATAACATTTTCTCATTAGAGCCCCCTTTCCATTTCGGTAATGTGTGTGCATAGTTTTCCTGACATTACAATTTGAAACATTTATTAAACGTTCAATTCATCACACTTTTGCCTTCACATACCCACGTGTCATGCGTATTATTTTTATCATGAGCTTTAAGACCTACGTACGCCTTGAATCGTATCGGTACAGGCCTCTACTTGAAGGCGCCGTAGTTGGGAACACCTTTAAAGATTGACCCTCACTTTCCAATTAAAACTACCTTCCCCTTTCCTAATGTATTATGAATTAGTACGTGTTTCACTTTATAAATTTTTCTTAATTCACGTCTATTTCTCTACAATTAGTTTCGCTTCGGAAGCCTGTTTTTTTTATGCAGTTGCTATGCTCACGCCATATGGTCGGTGTCCTCCACCAAACATCACATGAGTGAGACTAGATATGGCCAGGAAGCAAGGTGTTTAAATAAACCTTGGTGCTGGGTCACGTGATTCATTGTGCTGAAAGAATGATGCTGCACAGCATAGAAAAGGCAGAATGAAAGGAACGATGGGAACGAGCAAAAACGCTTTAACACGCCCCTCCCCCCCCTCCCCCCCGGCTCTGTTGAAACTTTCAACTGGCGCAAAATTTAAGATGTTGATGTTAAGTTGGTAAGTTGCTTCAGTATCTTGATTGGTTCCAATCTGCATCTGTAGTTTCGTAAGTCCTTGTTTATAGTGCGCCGAATCGCAACTTCTGCGAGATGCTTCGTCGCAGTTTCGTATACAATCCTTGCAATTTTTCGTAAATTTGTTGTGCACGTACAGAGAGAATTTAGCCCGTAATATTCCTTGTTCCATACGTATACCATGCTGAAGTTTTCTCCGAAGTATACCTCTCTGGTCTGCTGGCACTTTAAATGCGGCAGGAAAGATCGAAGCAAATCACACGAGGACATCCGAGTCCATCGAAACAGCCATTTCATTTTCCCATTGCAGCACGTCTTAGTCATGCCACCGCCACTTTATTGGTGCCGTTCTCGGATTTCCTTCACAGCTGTCACTGTGCGCTCTTTACGACCTGCAGCCTCCAACGAAACTAGGGTTGTGTCCGGGCAACTATTACTGCGTATACGTCCCGCTTTATTAGAATTTTTTTTGTACTCGCTTCTGCTTTTTATTTCGAGGATTATACGACGTATACTGAACGACGTGATCCACCGCCGCGAAAGTCAAATGAGGTGCAGGAGCGACCCATCATTTCTCAATTACGACCGAGGTTCCCACAGCGTTAAAATCTGGCTGACTTCCACTCAACAGCGCCAGCGAAACTCTCGCCCTCTTCTGGTCTTGGCATCACTGCGGGGCCCACTAACCACGGCTTGGCTTTCACGGAGGCATCGCCGAAATTCCAGCGATTTATGAGCAACGTAAACGAGTGCGGGATGTGGAGTTTGCTCGGCTAAAGACTACCGGGATGCCGGGAAATAAAACGCCAATGACTGTAGGCGCCGCCCCGGTAAACAGAGGCAGTGCGTCTATGACGTAAAAATGGGCACTGAGGATAGGATCGTAATGCCGTCGCGTGAGAATTCTGGTTACGGGCGGGTTCTGCATGAAATGCAGCATTCTTCATCACGTTTTATTGCGATAGCCATAATAAGGAAGCTCGAAGAGCGTGGGCGCCGTCGGCGTTGGCGTCGCCGTGCCGTCAAGCGTTACCGACTCGCAGGGAGTCGTACCTTTGTGGTGCAGGCGAGAAGACTGACAGAAAGTCGTCGGTGTTCGCAAGCGCCCGCTGAAAGGATTAGATAGATGTAACTTGACGTTCAGTGCCCGTTACGCTGAGATCGCGTGCATATGCTCCGTGCTGTGGTATGCACACGGCTGATCGCGAACGCTAACGTATGCGCGCGCAATGCTCACGCCAGCAGCAGGAAGCCAGAACGCCACCTTGGCTCCGGCAGAGCCGATACAGCGGAGCGTGGAGGCGCGTCCACGTCGTTATGACGTAAGCACCACGTGGTTACGTCACGTAAAGGTTGCCACATGGTTACGCCCCTTTGAAAGCCGGACGCACTGCGAGTCTCTTGTAGCCCTCCCAAGCCTCCACGCGTGGGCGGCGCATGGACTGCCGATACCAGGACAGCACGACGGCGGCGGCGCGATCATTCCTCGAGGCGTGTGTCCCTGTAATTGCTATTGCGATAAAAGCACACAGTGATGAATCAAGTGAGAACGCGACTCGCAAAGAAAGTAACCATGGAGGTTCGTGTGCTCAGATCACAAAGCTTTACGTCCAGTGGTTCATTGTGCAATGCGTCACGTGATACAAGGTATTTTAGGCCTCCGCGAGTGAGTACTTTCGGCAGCTTCTGATATACCGCTTTTCAGACAAATAGTGAAGGTTCGGTGCTTCTAGAAGAAACTAGCCATGTGGCCAAATCGGCAAAATGACGCGCGAAAGAAAATTACAACACTCGCCAAGTTCGAAATCGCAAGGAAGATTATAGCGCTTAGTCATAACTTGTTACTTACGGAAGTAATTGAAAATGAAAAGCAATATTAAGCAAGCGTTCGTGTATTTGCGTTCATCCATATAACATTGCCGGTTGTTTGTTTTTTTTTGCTGCTCCTTCAAGTATGTCGCACTTATCAAAGCCACGGAGTTGACTCATGTATGTATCTATGTAAATGTATCGGCTTGCAAGTCGTAATGGGATTCCCGCCACGCGACAAAATATTAGTCCACATCTCGCACTACGCCTAAAATAAGCATTAAAATAATTGACACTACGCGTGATAGCTGAATGCTCGCACATTTTCTGTTATCTAGGAAACGATCCCTATAGACAGGGAGTAGAAAATGAAATATGAGAATAATCCCCATATTCAACAAACTGTCTGAATTTAGGAGTGGTCACGAATCATTCGAATGCGGGACTGCGAAAGCCGTGATATATCGGTTTATTTTTGTTTTGTTCACACTTACGATTATTGAATCTTTTAAAACATCATGGACCTTATATTTGTGTATGTGCAATATATGAAGAAAATTGTTGCCTGGATTTTTCAAGTGTATCTTTGCACACCTGGTTCTAGCATAGACAAGCTTCTTAATTTATCTATAATAACTAAAAAACGGAAACACATAAGAAGCTACGCAGATATCATTCTCATCACTCGTCAGTGTTTCGAAACTCGTAGCCGCAAGACATTTTTGATCTAGTTACAGTGTTCCCTAGAATACAACATATGAAAAGACAAAGCCCGCACAGCTCCACTGGAAACAGGTCGGCACAGGCCAATTACGGATCATGCCGGACAAGTCTCAGAGAAAGGAACCGGACGTGCGCGTTGTTCAATCAAAGCTCGAAGCGGTCACAAGAAAGGACCAGATATCCCGTCATCCGTAACCCCCCTCCCCCTCTCGCGGCAATGATCCTGCAACGAGAGATGCCCTACGAACCAACGACATTGCTCGCTGCACGCAACGGACACGCTCCCTTTGTATACACGCGCACGCTGTTTGTTCTCGGCTGTTAGTCATCCGAGCAGGCAGACGCCTCGTGCCACGGTCATCGCGCACCCCTTTATGACGAGCTCGACGAGCGGATCGAACTAAGAGTCAGAGACACGCGTAATCATGGCAGCCCCGTCCAGCTCTCCTTTACGGGAATAGGAGGGGGGTGAGTGCGGAGCTGGGGAGGGGGGGGGGGGCATCGGCGAGTATGCACAGGAGGAACGTCCTAAAAGAGACCCAATATGCAGCAGGACATAAGGGGTTGGCGAGTTTGATAACAGCCGATTACGAGGGCAGCTCACCAAGCGGCGAGTCGTGGCATTAGAGGAACCCTCTTTGTCGAGAAGCGTGCCGCAGTGTTATGGCAACGCGAAGACTTTGGCGATTGGTCTTATCACTCGTGACGGCTTGTGTCGTTCACTCGTTCACTCCTCGAACTGTTGCGAAATCAGGCTGTAGAAGACATTGGTGGACATGTTGGTAAGATATTTCCTGTTCTGATCACATGTACACAAACACAAAGAGTTATACACAAGCACTGAAATTAGCGCTTGTGTGAGTCGGTTTCTCTGTTCGCACATGTGTGTAGAACTTTGCACCCTCTGCGACAATATATTTAGCGCTGCTGGCAATGTTTTATAGTTGAGGATAAACGCTACTTGTCCCGTGGCACGCTCTAATGCGTGTTTATGTGTAGAATCGTGTGTACAGACGTGAGTGCCTATAATAATATTATGCTCAGCAGTGAAAGCTACATCCTCCTTATTATAGTACGAGATGGAAATATTCTTACTTAAGTGGCAGAACTTCTCGGGTAGCCCTATCCCGCATACTAGCATCAATGCTGATCTGATCTTGTCTCTGTATATGTATTGTAAAGAAAGTTTATAATAAATCATAATAACACATACCTAAACTTCGCCAAGCACATTTTTATGGCAGTGTGCTGCTCCTACAGCGAGTACTTCGGCAACTCCTGTAGCGAGAACTTCTAGAAGGAAATAATTTATGTTTTTATAAATTATTGCAAACGAACACGTGATTATACGTTGAAATATTTATGTTGTGAAGAAGAATCGTGAAATGTACTATTAAAGATAGAAAATATCATCCCTTTGTTCTTACTTCCTGCACAGGTAAGTGGGCAACAATATTGTAGATGACTGCAGAAGAAAATAAAATAAAATAGGTTTCGTATAAAACCTTAGAGCCCCATTGTACGGAGAGAATAAGAGAATGTGAGAGGACTGAACGCGGCGCGCGAAACATCAATGATTTGTGCGATGCCTCTCTTCCCTACTCGCGCGAGAATTTCATGAAATTAAAAGTTATTAAAAGTTTCGTTACTGAAGTACTGTAGCGCCAAACAGACGACACAAGAAGAAGAGAGAAGTAAGAAGATAAGCGCTCGTCCGTGTCTCTTCTTCTTGTGTCGTCTGTTTGGCGCTATAGTACTTCAGTATTATGCACCAACTAGCCCAACAAAAAGTACTGCTGGTAAAAGTTTCGTGTTTCTCTTTAATGGCATGCGAAAAAACAAACAAACAGTGTGTTCTCACGCATGTTGTTTTGGTCAGTCTAGCTCCGTCAACAGTTACTTTTTAAAAGTCACGTGTTAACAACCCCATTTTAGCGGACAATTTTTTTCCAGGTTTCAAGTCATTGGAGTATCCTTTTAGGTAAGAAAATAAAAACATGGATAGCGAACTGTGCTAAACAAAATGACATGATACAACATTCGAGCTTCTACTTGTGCTGAAAATACACAGCACACAGCCGTGTTTTATTGCCCATACTAACACCTCGAATAGTAGGGGAGCCTAAAGTATTTTTTTTTCTGAAGTAGCCCACTACACACATTACCATTGACCTGTCTCCCTGAGGAAGCAAGCGGGCTCACCATAATCGGGAGCCCTAAATGCAGCTAGGGGCCGTGGGCTGGAGGATATCGCTCCCTGCGCCAAGGGATTCCTCGGCAAAGTCAATTTGGGGAATTGAAAGTCAAGCTTCGGCCGTCAATCTTGATCGGCATGCCGACATGGTCTGAATGGTGCGTAAAATGTGGACCCATGAGTCCTCTAAACATGCTGCCCACCCTCCCTGCTTACCCTCCTGCCCCCCCCCCCCCCCGCCCAAGGGCAGATCCCCAGACCTTTCGCCTCCGTTCACGGCCGCAGATCATCAGATTCTCCTCCCCTACTCGAGCATCCTCGCTCTCCCAGACACCTCTCGTTCTCCCTCGCCCGAAACGTCCTTTCTGTCTCGTGACAGAAGTAGCAAGACGGGAAGGAGAAAAAGGGGAACGTCATTTTTTTTCCTTCCCCTGTGCAGGCTGATCTGTCGATTGCCCTCGTGGGCGTGGAAAATCAAATTAGCCCTAAAATGTCGCCAGGAATGCTACAGTTAAGCGGGGACAAAATCCTGACTGAGTGTCCCTGACGACTGACTGCGGAAAACCTGACACACATTTTTAGCATAGCGGCTAGTTATAGAAACTGTAAAAAAAAAAGGGGGGGGAGGGGTGGAGGTGTATGGGGGAGGTGTAGCTGGGGTGGGTATTTTTCACTCCCACCTCATAAATGCCTGCGGAAGGTTCTGATGACTGCTTTCTTTCCTCTTTTCTTTTGGAGTTAGGGCATGGTGGAGTGAGCGGGGGATGAAGGATGGGGAAGGAGAAGAGGGAACATTCAAAAGAAACCCTGCCTGCGTATTAAGGGAAAACAGCGCAAACACGCAACGAATTCAAGATGTGGACACCACCACCGCGCCACTGTGTTCTATTTGCACCCCAGGTGTGTGACGTAATATACGGGGGTGCGCGAGTGTTCGAAATTTCAAGTACCCGTCGAATAGTCCCCGGTTTCGATTGATATTTTTGATTCTGGAATTTATTATTCGAAGAAATCGAATATTCCCTTTTTTCTTCTTCTTCGAGTAACTAAAGGATAAAAACACTTATTCTCAAGGAAAAAGAACAACGTCTCAAGTCTCTTAGTCTCAAGGAAAAAGAACAACGGATGCGAGGGCTGTTCCGAGTGATTATGCCGCAGGATATCAGAGGCGGTTGAAAAGGGACACCACTTCCTGACTTAAAACGTGGGGCGCATAACTACCGTTCAAATCATTTCCAGTCATCCAATAGCTGGTTTATTGAATGTGCGACTTATTGTTATTTTCTCTTTTCTATACGACTTCATTAGCTTGGCTTTACGTTCTGATGCTGCTGTCGACTGCATCCGGAAAGCTTCCGCGCGAGGTACGCGGCCGTTCGGGACATTGTTCCTGTCGCACGATGCTTGTATTGAACATGTGTAATGTTTTAAATACCGTTTCTCTGTTTTTGGATGCTTCTCTAAGAATAGACGAGAAGCTTTCTTTTAAGGAAGCGCCCATTCAGTAAGTGCGCCGTTGTAATTGGGACTTAAATTCGACACTTCTTGGTAGTTACATCTGTTCTGGGAGAAAGCCGTTTAACGCGGTGGGGCATTGCTACTGTGAGCGCCGCCACTCCATGTTATATCGTCAACACCGTCGTAGCCGGAAGGGTGCCTTCGGATAAGGTCTGCGGCAGTAGTCTGTTTTAATAACGCTCAAAAGAACGTCGCTTTTAACGCTTCTCATTAAAAAGTTAAGCTGACGGTTGAATAATACAGGGTATTTCTACAATTTATTTGAAAGTTGACTTTTTTTGCTATGTTACCTGTTTAAAACATGGCCAGGAAAGTAGAACCACGATGGTGGTTGTTTGAGATGGCATATACGATGGCGACAAAGGTTCTTCGATCTCTTGGTAGCTGCGTTATTTTGATCATGTATTCGTTGATTTTGCATAGAATGTAGGTGCCCATGACTTCTGCATTTGTATCACTACGAAATTACGTAGAGTGCCTACAATTTTTGTGTGACTGTGCGTTTCCGTGGGTCTGTGTGGTTACGTGTTAGTGAGTGAAGGCTTGGACACTACTTCCGCGCATACAATGCTTCATCCTGACGGAATTGTGCCGTGATTGTGACTCGGTGTTCGTATCGTCTCTCGTTGAAATACACTCCTTCTGAACATACTCCACTACAGCGTGTCAGACGAAGAGCAAGAGAATGCTAACCACTGTTATATAGAGAATGTACTTAATGCAGTTTATACTTTGCTGCCATGTGTGACACGTACGTTTGTCCCGTTCTGCGTCACTAGGTCGTTGCAGTTTCTTCTTAGTTGATTTCCTTGTTTTTATTTATTTTTTATTTTTGCATTTGGCCAATTCATACTTGGTCTGTCGGGCGGCGCTCGGGCAACCATGCATGTGCGGCGGGTTCCCGTTCTCATCATTGTATACTAGCTGCAGGCTGTTTGCTCTGCCATTCCTTCCGCGCCTTCCGTGATCTCGCCTGCTATTTTCCTGGCACTTAGATTCACGCGCATTGTTAGCGGGCGCATACGCGTACATTGCGGAGCTCAAGTTTTCTGCGCACCTATGTTATGCCACATCGGTGACGTGCTTCATCGCCACATTCAAGGGGAGGCCATGCTCTGATGATGACGTCCTCGCTAGTCGCATTGCGAACACTGCTTCCCCTCATTGCCTCGGGGAAAGCAGGGGAAGCACAGGCGTGTGCCTTTCCTCAATGAACCTATTTGACGTCAACCTACATCACTGGGAACGTGCCACTTGGAACCTGCCGAGCTACCATGGAGAAAAAGATCGCTTAAATCTACTCGACACTGAGTGGAATCGAGCCCACGTCCCAAGGGTTCCTCAAGTACAGCAACCCGGCGCTTGAGCAGCCTGCACCGCAAATTCACTGCTTATGTGCCGCTCTTCAATGAGCTTCTCGCCAACTTTGGTCACTGAGTATATGTGCCAGTGAGCGTGCGGCAAGCGAGGAAACGATTCCCAACATTCGCGGGCACCAGCCAACCAAGCTCCTCACGTCATGCGTCGTGTCAGTTTAACATTGTTATACGTTGTTGAAAAGTTATGTGCAAGTGTGTCCTTGCGTTCATCCAAGTGTTTGCAAAGGCGCGAACTTCTGTGTCTGTTATCTTATGTGTTTTGTTTATGCAGCTATATATGTATTTACATATGTTTGTGCGTGTTCGTATGCCATATTCAGCAAGTGGGTTCCTGCTATGGCGTGCAGAATTTTGCGTGTGTGTGTATTTTTCGTACTGTATTCGACCCTTTTAGGCGTTCTGTCATTGTATTTAGCATGCAATACAACTTAGAGTACCTGGTAGTACCTAAACGTGCCGATATCGTTCACTTCAATAAATGACCAACTGTCCATCCTTTCTTCTCTCTCTCTCTCTCTCTCTCTCTCTCTCTCTCTCTCTCTATATATATATATATATATATATATATATATATATATATATATATATATATATATATATATATATATATATATATATATATATATATATATGCACTTTTTTCTTTGTACCCTTCCTCAATTGTTATTTTTGAGTTCTGACATGTTGCTTCCCACGTTTGCTTATTTTATGCGAAGCATATTACGAGAGCTCAACCCAGCTCCTCAGGTGCGGCGGTGTCGCCTTCAATACCACGTGACACTGTGACGTGACGACAGAAAAGAAACGGGGCTCCAACTAGCGCCGTCGCTCGCGGCGTCGCCCCCCGCATCGGACGCGGTGAGCGTCGAGCAACGCAGCGTTCGGCGCGACAACGAAATTTGCGCCTGAGCAAGCGCCGCACGCCTGAGCCGACGCCGACGACACCGGCTTTTCTGCGACACGAGCTCCTTAACGCTGTCGCGTTAAAATAAAGGCTAGTATGCTTCGCATCCTGGGCTTAACCTTAGCTAAGCCACAGCCATTTTTTTTAATTTACTTTATTCTACTATATGCCCAAGCTTCAGGGTGTAGATCTGTTCGCGTATGATCTTTTGGGATGCTGCAACCAGTAATAAAACAGTACAACGAGAGAGACAGAAAACATTTAATGAAAACTGCAGATGTTAGCTTAATGTAATGCCTCGCTTGCTAATTCAGAGGATTACGGTGAAGAATGTAAGAAAGAAATATGCAACGAGAACTTGAAACTTGAAGAACTTGAACTTGAACTTGGAACGAACAACAAGGAAAATCTAATCGATAAACTCAAGAAATTTAAAAAATCAGATATACTGATGAAAAAAGTATAAGCATAAAAAGGGAAAAATAAAAACCCCTTAAAAAGCGATAGTTAAGCGGTGCAAATAGCACAGAGCATTATTAAGAAATTGTCGGCAGTTGCAGTCCATACGCCTATTGCCTGATTAATCACTGGCATATTGTTGTTTCTTTATCCACTAAATATATTTCCTTCCTAACGTTGTTGTTGTTTTTTTTCTCTTTAAATCATGCAAGACTTTAGTGAGCAACACCTTGTGTGCTAGAGTGCTTTAAATAGAACACTTGCGCACCTAGAGTTGCTTACATTATTTACAGGCGCTTTGTTGTTGCACGATCTGCACCATTTGTAAAATCTTTCGACAGAAGCAGCTCCGAGGTTTTCTCTACTTAAAGTTGTCGCGCATTTATTTCGTTACATTTATTCCGAAGAACGCCGTCATTTACTTAGCTGCATGTAAATTTTATAACGGCGATTCTTACGGAAGATGGCGTTCGACTCAATGCAGCTTTGCTACTTCTTCCCGCAGACTCGTCCACGAAGAGCTAATGCCTGTTCCCCAACGACGAAAGCTTTTCCATTAAGATTGAATAAGACAATCAATAGGCGTCCCCGCCGACACAAATCTGCATTTATATTAAAAGAAAACACTTCAGAAAATACAGGAGGGGGTAGAAACGTAAACCTCCATGAAAAGAAAGCTTCGTCGCATTCTAAAACAAAGAACCGTGGAAATTTGCCGCAACTACATTTTGTGTCTGTTTCTTTCGTTAGGCCTAAGCACGCCGGAAGGGTTTGATTCCCGAATCGTAGGTGAAGCTGTGGAACAATACGAGCTCTTATATTTATACAGAGTCGCACGCATGCTCGAAGGGGATTCCCGGTTGGGCTATTTGCATAGTTGAGAGGTTTGAACTCCTCTCAGTTTGTATGGCGCTCAGGCCAATCCTGGTAAAAGAAAAACCCTCCGTAAAAACGGAAGAAAAAAGACATGCAGGGAGGAACAAAGCGCTGGAACTCCACTGTTTTTTTTTAAGTGTTAGCGCTGTTTGCGCTTGTTCATTTATTTATTATATCAAGTGGAAAGAACGGGAGAAGTACAAGTATATAGAATGCTTTCGAAGATGTCGCCGTGCGGTGACTGTGTTTGGACTACGAACAACTGTGCTGCGGAACTTTGTTGTATAACGTTAACTAGTGATCAATAGGGTACGCGGCTGAACGCAATCAATATGGATGGTGAACTGACAGAGAAGAGAAGTGAGGATGGCGGTAGAGATTTATGGAACTGTAGCTTTGATGATAAGCAAATATTGAAGGCGTTCGTTCTTGCACAAGCTGATTTCGCGGTCATATGGCCGCTCGATGGCAGGAAGTGAAACCTAAAGAATTTCTGCGCTCATTCTAGTTATAATGGTCAATTCTGTGTGCACTTTGATTTTGTATTGACTATGCAGTTCGATATTGTATTTTGCGTCCTGTAAAGATGTGGTATTGAGTTTCAATTGGCCGTGTAATTCTCTATAGGACTTCGCAATTTTCTTTCCCCTCTGTTCACTTGCACAGATACGCGTTCGCACTATGTGGTCTTTTTCCATGCACCTTTCCCTCTTGAAGAAAGGCCCCTACGGCGATGCAGGAATCGTACAAATAAAACAGATAAAAATAAATACCCTGGACTCATACTACGGACGCATCTTGAAGCAGTAGTCCCGTATAAACGAAAGGTGAGAATCTAGTCCGAAATTTATGCATATTTTAGATTCACCCCCATTTTTTCGTGCTACTTTCGCATATCGCGTGCTTGAATGTCTTCAGAAGAATAATGTCATATGAACTGTAAAAGAAAAAAGAAGAACCATATGACTGGCACGAAACAAAGGTTTCTGTACAAAAAAGAAACAGAATAGATGTCAGACAAGCGAGAAAATGGGGAAGGGCGAGGAGGTGAAGGTAGCTAGCACAGCGAAGTGTTCCCCGTGACGCTCGAGAACGAAAGAAGCAAGGGAAATAGAAACGAGAGAGAGAGACAGAGAGAGACAGAGAGAGAGAAGGGAATACGGAAAGGCAGGGAGGTTAACCAGACTGAGTCCAGTTTGCTACCCTACACTTGGGGAGGGGAATGGGGAGTGAAAGAGAGAGAGAGAGAACTTAGGTGTAGGGTGTCTATAGTCGGGCACTCGAGTCTGTTGCCCTCAGGTAGCGAAAAAGCGCTCGAACTGCTTTCTGGGCTTTTGAACTGTGAGGCCAGGCTCTCAAGAAACGATAGAAAAATGCCTTCAAGCCATACATCTCCATACTGAAAAAGGCTAAAACAAAAGAAAGAAAGAAAGAAAGAAAGAAAGAAAGAAAGAAAGAAAGAAAGAAAGAAAGAAAGAAAGAAAGAAAGAAAGAAAGAAAGAAAGAAAGAAAGAAAGAAAGAAAGAAAGAAAGAAAGAAAGAAAGAAAGAAAGAAAGAAAGAAAGAGAAGAATTCCGTCGAAAATAAATCCAATTTCTCCTTTGAGCTTACCGCAAAACGACCGTAATAATGTGCTCGCGCGTACGTAGCATCTGTGCTTCGAGTTCGCAAGACACAAAGCCGCCAGACACGCCACTGCAATCGACATCACGACACGGGCGAGAGCTTCAGAGCACCGAGCAATTTCCGCGCAACACGATCGATTTCAAAAGATGATCCCAGCGGTGGAAAGGTGCTTCCGTGGTTTGGGCGCAGACGGCAAATCTCCCACACCGTAGATGCTGGGGGACGACACGCCAAAAGCGGCTCGATGGCCACTCGGGCCCTGCTATGGGCAAACGAGACCGCGGCCATTGCCGTAATGACATAATATGAGCCTTTCACGATGAGGCGACACTTTGAGGTTAAGTGGCGTCATTTCACCGTTGTGGGCGTGCTAGCGTCAACCTCCTCCGCATCTTTCCTCGCTTTTTTTTTCTGCTGGTGACCGAAAGAACACGGAATTATTACTACACTGTAAGAAAGAAGTGAGCTCGGTGACTCTTACGAGGTTGTACGGCTGACTTCATGATGTATCGTTAGAAGAAGCAAGGACTTGACATTCTCTAATATACCGTTGTAAGTACATTTACGCATACGACTTCTACTGCAGCTGCAAGCCAATAAAGTAATGATGCCGACTTCTGAAATCAAGAAAAAAAATGGACTAGGGAATAATTCAACTCGCATTGCGCTGCTGCTTTGTATTTGCGGATTTTTTCGGATAGTTCCCAACGGCCGGTTGCTCTTTATATTCGGTAGGCCTACTAATGATTGTCTGCGCAGTGACTTGGTGGCATTGGCCTGTAGATGTATGTGGAGGCATCTATGGTACACGCTGTGTTGCTTAAGTGGGCATATACTAATAAATAAATGATGAAATTATGAAATATCAATGCCAAATGTGCCGCAATCAACAGTAACTTCCTCTACCTATGAAGCAAGAATTCCTTTCATTACCACAGCTTTCGAGAATTAGGTGAGAACGACATTCCAAATTAAGCCATTAGTGCTTTGGTAGAAGTGCGCTGTGCTCTCAGAATCAAATAATATTGTCCACAACCGAACGGGAGTACTACGCGATCTTAAAACAAGTGCTGAAGTATTTTTGCAGTGTTATTTCCTTTTATTTTTTGTTAAATTCTGAAGAAGGAAACAGGACTCATTGAAAAACTTTAGAAGGTGCGAACTGATGGTTCCTTTCTTTTTTTAATCTTCTTTTGTTTTCCTACCTTGTCTTCCGCTTACTCCATCTTCCTGTGTAGAGTAGCCAACCGGACACTTAATCTGGTTAACCTCTCTGCCTTTCACCTCTTGCTTTCCTTGTTTCCTGTCTTTCTCTTTTTCTTTTTGCCAGCGAAGCTTTCCTCTCGATAGTGTTCGTTCTATACCGTTGCTTTAAATGGACCTTTTTCGGATGTATGATGTTCAGCTGGGCACGTAGATGGCACTTTTGGGAGTGCGGAAGTTTAGGATGGTTGAGTTGGTGATTCAATTTCGTAAGTGCCCAGTGCAAAGTGTGACAGGGGCGTAAACAGAACGACAAGCGCAACGCTTGTCATTCTGTATAACGCCCTTGTCAACGCTTGTCCTCGTTCTGTCTACGTGACTGACCGCCTTTAACACTGCTAAATTTACAAACTTCAAAGAAGTAAGTCTTGTTCTACACGGAGGCTTCGTACACCAGACAGGTGCACCGGACAGGTAAACCCCTAACAGTTACGCTATACTAACAATTACACCAGTAACAGTTACACCAGTAACAGTTACACCACTAACAGTAAAGCTAGAAACAATGCCCTTTCATGTCGTAGACCCACCCTCAGGGTATAGAAAACATGAAGATGAAGTTATCTTTGCGATCCTTCCTTTACATTGCTGACGGTGACCGCTGCTAACTTCGCCGTAAGAGCACGCGGTCGCGAAAGCACATACGACGGTTTCCTACAACATACAACGTACAAGGGTGCAGCACTCTTTATGTTAGCATGTAATGAGAGAATAACCTTTAAACTATGAAGGACACAAGATGCGATACAAAGCGTTGAGAAATTAAATATCGAAAATAACACAACACAGGAGAAAAAGAAAATGTATACGGTATCCTTGTAGATATATAGATAGAATTTATTGACAGGAAAGACAGAGAGGTCAACCTGAGCTGGTGCGCTCTAGTCTGCTACTCTGAATTGGGGAAGAGGGAAGGGGAGTGAAAGCACTGGGATGGGTGATAATGAATATCCTTGTATATACTTTGTATGTAGTGTCTCAGAACATCAAGGATTTTTTTTTTTCAAATAAGTACGCGTGACAACTTTGGCGCAATGTATATTATGTGGTCGGTCAGTCCACCTCATGTGTTCATCAAGTACTCTCAGGTACTTTTCAAACAAATGACGTCTTCATCACCATCCCTTAGTTCATAAATTTGCATGGGAAGTTTAACGCCTATTTTCTGTATTAATAATGAATTCTTGCTGTAGCACGCGCAAAAAGTAAAATATTTTAGGGTCCATATGTTTCTAGGCTCTAGGTGTGCCAACTACAACATTGTTAGATGCACCAATTACGATGTCTTTTGGTCACTTTCTGTTCCACATTTTAACGCTAATTGCATGTTTATCCCGCTAGACCAATTTTTTCAGATGCAAAACACAGCTTCTGCAATTGGAAGTTCCGCTATAAGGCACCAAATTTTGGCATTTCTCCGGTACCGAGCGCACACAGTCCTTATAGCCTTGCGAAAGCCCGTAGGATGGTAATAAAAACTCAGCACATCATGAATCAATCCGTTTCTTCTGACAACGGCTACCAGCGTGCGAAAGGAAGACTTCTTCCTCTTCTTCGTCTTCTTCTTCTTCTTCTCTTTCTCGCATGATTCACAAAACACGAAACACCTTACCTCGGTCCAGCCGCCTTGAACTCGTCGCTAGGGTCGATTCGTCGCGCGCCATCGCATCTGTCTGAACTCCTCGACGCATTTCCATCATTGGTCTGCGCCGACCCCAAACCATATGCGTGCTTCCCCCGCGGCTCTGCAAAGAATAGACTGCACGCTAACAGTCGTTTGCTGTCGCCACGTCTCATGCATTTGAGCTCCGGGCCCCGAGACCCCAACACTGTGTCCGGTCGAGCACTCAGATTCAATCGATCGATACCAGCGTATACGCTGTGACATCGACGAGGAGCAGCAGTTAAACGCGACGACCCTGCCACCGGGACCTTTCACCGACGACGATCGTATTCAATGGAAACGAGCATCGAGCGATACGGGCTCTGGGCGATCGCCGCGTAAATTATACGGGGACGCGAATATGCCACAGTGTCCATCGATTATTTGCACGCCAGGAAGGTGCAGAGCGAATGTGCTCCTATGCGTGTTCGCCACCGATTAGCTCGTAATGGTATAGCGTTAATACTAATGAGGCAAGATCAGTTACGTATACTGAAATCAATATTGACACGGAATACGCCTCATGGATGCAGTTGATGAGGATCAGTGCAACACGGGATCGGCGAGAATAAAATAGTAACGAACATTTCACTTTCGGCCCCGCACCCATACATACGTTTCCCTTTGCCTCTGTTTAGCGAAAGTTGTTCTAGCAGAAGGTAAACTTTGATAAAGGTGCGAAATTGACCTACTACGTTACATGGAGTCATAGTCACTCGTTCCGCTATAGAAAGGATGCACTTATATTGTTATTCGACATTTAGGACATTTACCACAAGTAGAAAGAAAGCAATAGGACAGTTCAGAAGAAGATTGGATAGGACGAAGAGCACGCTAATCTTCAACATATATGTTTCAATTAGTCGAGACGTTTTGGCATAATATTTCAAGGTATCAGTATTAGTGTTGCACTATGACCTACACTATGCACTTAATGTTTTGCCATGACTACAATAAACTTCAATTTTGACACTGCACCGCGGTATGACAAGTCGTCCTTTCATCCAAGTGCATAATCTTTTTTTCATATTTTGCATCGACTCACAATCGACATCAGCAATCTTTATTTATATTTTCTGAAGTACAAAAATGTTTCTAGTGGGTATGCCGGAATGAGAGTGAGCTTCAAAGTTGCAGAAAGCGCAAGATTTAACTTTAACTATGTGTTGAAGGAATGCGTCTCACATTCAGTGCAGCGTCCGCCAGCAGTGCACTGAACTGGCAAGAGTAAGAAGACTGCTCTCTGAGAACGGCTATTTATCCCCTTTCTTTGTGGCCTTAAAGCCTTTTCGTTCATTCATTCAGTCAAACTAGCCGAAGAGTTGTATTAGAGAACCAGATCCCTAGGTAGGACGCTCACTAAGCGTGTCTGGAAGCAGGAGAGTGATTTTGGTTTTGAAAGACTGGACTGCCGTCCGGTGCAGCCGTCATTGCGTCCTCCGAGGGAGCACAAACCGGATGTCCCGCCCCATGAGAGAGCCGAAACATGCGCTTCTACTTTTTTAGCCTTGTTTTGTTTTCTTTTGTTGTTACTTTCATTTCACGCTTGTTCGTTCCACGCAACTGTTATAACGCAAGAAATAAAGGAGCAAAAGCAAAAACTCAGTACCCGCACTGTCTCGTTGTCTCTGTCTTGCGAGTCTAACATTGCGAGTCTTTTTCTGGTGTTAGGCGTAGAACGTGTGGCGGTGAGTCAAGTAGAGTTCAGTGGAAAGGTAAAAAAATTAGGGCTAAACAACTTGTCCGTGGATTTTACCAATATGCAAGTTCAAATTGCACCTCTCCTCGTCTGTGCTGTTTTCTCCACCGGGTAAATGATGACCTGCACTTTCAGGACAGAAGCAAATATTAGGTGCTTGCTGTGCGTTCTGTCCCATCCGCCCCCGTTCACCTCCCCTCTCTCCCACACTAGACCTTCTCCCTATGAAGTCTTTGTGATTCAAATCAGTGTTCTCAGTCCTGCCGTTCAGCACTTAATCAGTGTCTGTGTTTACATGTGTATTTTCGCGTGTGTCTGAGTGTAGGTGCGTGCCTCCGCGAGTACTTGCTTGCTTGCGTGCGTTCCTTTATCTGTGCTTGTCAAGATAAGAAGTTTTTCCGGACTCCGTAGCCCAGCTTCGGCTCCACTTCCCGTGGTACAAATCGCCACAGTTTAACAGTGCTACTGCCCTCTGTAACTTAAGTATTCTGTTGAACGGCACAGTTATTGGATCATCTCCAAGCATAACCTTAAGGATGTACATTGTTCATGTAAAGTAGCTAGATGTTTCTGTCCTTCCATCTACCTCAATAATACAATATTTAGCAATTCTGTTGGCCAAATGTGTGCTCGAAATTTTCAGTTTCATTTCGCTACCTTTATATGTCACATAATCTGCTTGTGGTAGGGAATGCATCGCCTCAGGGCTGGTCCATAGCATTTCCTTCAACGGACAATTTCAGCCATATTGTGCGTTTTTCGCCTGCCATAGTCCTCGTTCGAGAGCAATATTAAACTTTAAAAACATATCCACCAATAAGGTACGTAGGTTGGTCATCTTATCTTACTTAAGTTGACCCGAGAGTATGCCTAATCTACTTAAGCTGAATAAGACAACATTTTTACTAATCGAGCGATTCGATCAAACACTGAGCGTATTCGTGTATTCGAGGTATTCCCACCTCTATGAAAGAGCCGTGAACCTCGTCTGTATTCACAGCGACACTGTCACGAAGTGCCATCGCGAAGAACGCGCCATCATATGAGTGATAAATAATTCATCCCTAAACACTACTCAGTATGGCAGCTGGGGCGCATGCCCAAACACGCCTTTTAAACAAACACCCGCGTTCCACGCATCTCGGACACGTCGTCGTTGCTTTCGTGTCGCAGGACGCTTTCGGCCCTTCAACGGAAAACGCAAACACACAAACCTTTATCACATTAGGATCACGAACCAATCTTAAACCGCAGATGTGTTAAACGTGATTAGAAACCCATGCCTGAGCTCTTTTTCGGAGAAGTGCAGGTATCGAGTTGAGAGCTCCGTAATGTGGGCATGGGCAGACCGCCAGTCTCTTATTCCGTACGAAAAAGGACCGCCCAAATGAACCGCGCACTCCGCCGTCCGTTCACAGGTCACGCAAAGCCGTGAGGTCATCATGGGTCCAGCTGCGCCCGTCGCCATGGACTGCAAGCTCCAGTCATCTAGTTAGGTGCAGTGCTGAGTAAGTTAGAATGGCCGGCGAGTATTTCGAAACATGATTTGAAACCACCGTGTCACTCTGAAGCTATATTTAACGTTTCAAGAGCACATGTAGTAGACATGTTACTCTGTAAAGAAGCACAATTCTAGCGACAGTCTCAACATAGCATCACAGAAACTTAGCTGACTTGTGGCTTCCTCGTGTAGTCAAAGAGAGTAGAACAAGTCCTAGAACGCATGCATGACGCGACCAATTCAAACAGGTGTTCATGATATTACCCTTTTCAATTAACGAGCTTTAACGGGACACTCATCAGAGTGACTGTGAGCTTCCGACACTCCAAGTCTTGATTCAACAAGAGACCTAATGCTTCTGAGAGAAATTTCTGTCGTCACTAGAGAATCTATGTCAGCATGATGACCGGAAAAGCCGGCCGTACTTCAAATATTTGTACAACAATAACAGCTGGCACGTCCGGACATGGAATAAAATATGTCGTATCGATTAGAAACGTCTATGCTGATGCGTCAGCATTAGGAGTGTCAAAGCGGAAAAAAAATGTGTGTGTGTGAAGTGTGTGCGAAGCTCATCACGTGCATGTGGTAAAGGTGTGTGTGTGTATATATATATATATATATATATATATATATATATATATATATATATATATACACCGTCAGTTACTCTTCGCCCTTCGAAGAGGAAGGACGTGTGTCGAGTGAGCCCATCAACTACACTTTGCAATGTAGACAGCGCGGTTTAAATAATGGATCCGGGACCTCAAAGAGGTGCGACCTGGCACTAAAGCATTTCTCTCGCCTTCACCACTCAAATCGACTGCACGCAACTTCTGAAAAATTGCAAATAGGCCGAAGCTACCGTCCAATAGGGGGGAGACCCAGAGTAAACACGACTCTGATGTATCTCCGCCGCACCCCCTCGTTTTCTTGTGTACGGTGCAGCTAAAGCACCGTGCACGCGAGAAACACGCTCCTCTGCTTGCACGTGCAGGTGTGCGCAGCAGGAGGGTTCGGGGGGCTTCGTGATCTGATTTCCTGATTGAACGCCGAAGGACCGAGCTTGCGTTCGACGCTGTGTGCTCTTCAGTTTCGCACGGGTGAACGCACACATCACAGTCCGCACTCACATGTGCGAAACCTATTGCATCGCGCGCTATGCTCGTGTTGAATACTCTATAAATAACGGGGATTACGCGACAACAATATGCAAGCAGTCAGAATACGCCGCTTCTTTATTTTTGCAGCTATTATGAAAACAGGGGAACTCCTTAGTGTTTTGGAGCCTCCCGTCTTAGATATTATTATCGTGTCTGTCATCGAAATTGGCCCTTGGCACCAAAAGTCGTATGAAAATGAAATCATTTTGTATTGAATAAACATGGCAATCTTTTGTATGCAGCGTGTTATTGGCTGCTGTTGTCGTGTGCGGCGAGAATAGAGAGGGGGGGGGGGGGAGAACAGAAAGGCAGGGAGGTTACTACGCTTCGTCCAGTTTGGTATCTCACACAACGGGAGGGTAAAGTGAAAGAGAGAAAGACAAACCATGAGTTCAAACCCTGCGCCTAAGCAGCAAGATGACCAATGCTTCGACAGTCAGGCACTCAAGTTTTTAACGCGATAGCGTTAAGGAGCTCGTGTCGCAGAAAAGCCGGTGTCGTCGGCGTCGGTGTCGGCGTTTGCGGCGTTTGCCGCGTTGACCGTGAGCGATAAATCACGGCAGGCGCTTCATAAATAAAAAGCAACTTCCAAGATTGGCCCGGTGGGAATCGAACCAGGGTCTCCGGAGTGTGAGACGGAGACGCTACCACTCAGCCATGAGTTCGATGCTTCCAAGCGGTGCAAACGCGCCTCTAGTGAATGCGGTGTTGCCTTCGAAACGAGCCGTGGAAAGTTATACTGCGGTGTATATCGGTAATTATGAACATGTAACGTACAGAAGTCACAATTACACGAGTTGCGAAGTGCGTTTCCGCTGCATTTCTTCTGCGCTTTCCGCACACGCAGAGCCATCTTGCGGCAAACACAGAAGACCCCCTCCTCTCAATGTACGGCGCTGCCCCGACAGGAGGCGCGCCGCGCGCGCATTGGGACCGCTGCCAGGCGCGTCGCGGGACTCCCTCTCCCCTGACGACGCTTCGCCGTGCTCCCGGTTTAGATTACTATCTATCTCTCTGCCCGTGCCGATCACGACGTTTGGCTGGCGTAGATCGTTTCCCCTCCGAGACACCGAGTTCTTTGGTTCGTTCCGTTCGCTCAGGCGCATGTTTCGTTGCCGCGCCGAACGCTGCGTTGCTCGACGCTCACCGCGTGATAGGTGGGCGCTAAGTCCGATGCGGGGCGCATCGTAAGTGATCGCTGTGCCGTAGCGCATTGTCTTATACCCCTTGGCGGGTCGACGGGAACGCTATCGCGTCCCACTCTTGAAGGCGAAGCTTAAGCGTCCTCCAATTTTTTGCATCGAAATGTGTAAAAGAACGCTCGTTGTAATTTTCTGGGCTGATGAGTCGTGCCCAGGCTACCAGAGCTTTAGCAAAATGTCGATTGTCTGTTCTATTGTCGTGCGGAGTTATTGTCTTTATTTTTAATTTTGTTTTTAGGAGCACGTATTGGTTGTGATAGTGACGATTGTTGAGCTCGTCAAGAATTTTGTACATAACTTGCCCATGCGCTCCGTACACAACTCAGACAGAAGTGATGCTTGTGAAACTGCATGTGTCACAAGTAGGGCTGTCGCTATGAAATGTATAAGAGCTGGTGTATGTGCCGCTGAATGACTAATGGTGTTCATGGTCTGTTAGCGTTCTAGTAGCCCTCGAAAGAAACTTATGGTCTTCAAAGCCTGATAGAGTTAGTCATTCATTAGTCGTTCTGTTTCCTTCCGCGCTTCATTGAATCATTCGATAGCGTCTTGCTATTTTGTGTACTCTTCTCTCTTTCTCTACACATAGCTTTCTTTCCTTTTCGCAAAAATTCTGGGATGCCCAGCCGTTGCAGTGGCAAACCATACCATTTGTCACAGCTACAATAAAGAATAAATTGACTCTAAAAATAAATAAAAAGCCCTAAATAGAAAAATAAATAGAAATGACTTCCATGATGTAAGCCACATTCACCACTGTTGTTCTACCGGGATTCATAGATGGGGGATACATGCACTCAACGTCGGAACTTCACCCTCCACCTTTCCTATTTCCTTTTAGAGCAAACCGGAGGTCGGTCGCCCCAAGACCGGAAGCGTGGCGCCGTTCTGGCGTTGAAGTTTCTTCCTATCTCCCGACAAGACACGCCTCCACCGAAAATTGAATCTTTCTTCTCGTTCTATAGCAACATGCGAAAAAAAAAAGAACGCTCTTACACAGTGTGCAGCACCAAACGAATGCAGTAGGGTGTTCAGTCATTAATCAACGGTAATGGTCAATCGAATCTTACCAGCTGTGCTGCTACACATGGTGCTTTTTAGAGCTCATTCTCCATGATTACTTGGCGGTGACCGGAAGCATGCGTCACATTATGGAAAAGCTTTCCATGCTTTCGATATGTGGCTCTGAATTTAGGTTCCAAATGGAAACTTGCCCGTAGATTACAAAGGGTTCTTCTAAAGATAGACTACTTTTACTTTTTCGTGGGCTGCCCAAAATCATGAACATCAAAAAATAATTTACTTGAATATTTTTGGTATATGGTAATTTTGTTCGTTTAAGTGCCTTTGATAAACCACTTGATATTAGCGAATAAACACACTTGCTTATTCTACCGCTATTCTTTTTTTGCATAACTCGCATTCAGTTCGGAAATGAAGATCACTACATCAATATATACAAATGGCTGGACACCGTTAATTTTAGCCTCCGTACTATTTTAAATAAAGCCAAATCTCTCGGAGTCCTTTTCCCTGCCTTTTCTGTCTTCTATTTCTCTCTCTCTCCCTCTCTCAGTGGCCTTCGGAAAACCGCAGACGCGCTAAATCAGCGAAGTCTTGCTTTATATATATATATATATATATATATATAATGTATATAATTCTAAAGCATTATTTCTACCTACTTGTGATCTGCTATGAACGCGTATGAACTGGTTTGAACCGGTTCGAACCGTTAGATTCCATACTCCAAAGCTGGACCTTACCCGAACCGTAAAATATGCAGAATATTGAACACGAATCTAAACCAAAGCGGAAACGTTCCGGTTCCACACAACGGTAACAGCGACTTTTCCTGTGAATTCCGTACAGAAGTGTAATTCATTATTTCAGCTTAACTTCTTTTTTATTTAGTGGGCCTTTCGCGGGTTCCGTGCAGGTCATTCTGGCCGCATGTCAATAAGGGCGAAATGCAAAAGCGTTTGAGCACACAGGTTTAATTGCACGTTAAGGAATCTCAGATGGTCAAAGTTATTCCAGAGACCTCCGCTACGGCGTCCCTCGTAATCAGGTTGTCATTTTCGCACGTATATTCCGAATTTTTTTTGTTTTTTAGTGCACATTTGAGGGCCTCAGGTATGTGCACTTCAGCACTCAGCGTCTCCAATTGTTTTGAATGCTGTATGCGTGAGAAAGTATTGTCTTGCTGCTGTATTTCCTAACCTCTGCCATGCCACCTTTTACTACCGGAACCAGAGGCTCTGGATCCCCTCTGCCTCCACTGCCATTCGGGAACAGAGCCTGTTGCGTTTCATACGAACCCTGACCTACGTCCAGCCTTTTCTATTGGCGGACGAGGCAAACTTGGGTCCCCAGTATCCGACCAATAGCTAGACCCGCGCTTGCTATCTACCCACAGCCCCTCGTCGGAGTGTTCGAACCTCGTCTAAGGAGCTGGGTTGCTGTATTTCCTTATTGTCATGATGCTTCTCCAGCCACAGTGTAAGATAGCGAAACGATATTTGTGCCCTGGTTGGCCTTGCACATTATCTCCTTTCTGCAGCCTCTGTCTTTGTGATCCTACTAATTTAATTTACACCAAAATGACCCAGTGGCTGCATCGAAGCACACGTATTCCTTCATTCGTTCTTTACGGGAGTAAATCTAGCATGCACAATTTTTCCAAGGAAGAGCGACCACGATTACCTTCTTCTGTTGCACTAATCACACAGCAGTGCTCGTCGTCATACTGTTATTCACGCAGAATCATTGAATTGTGCCACAAATCTTGTAGGTATGTTAATGGAAATACATTCTCGTACGCGATCCAGTAATTTCGTGCATACTTTAACGTTCAAACAGTACATGCGAAATTCCTTGAAGATTATTCTCAATACTTTGCTATTTTTCGAAAGGTATTTCGTAGTAAATTATATATAAATAACCAGCATGGAGGCATGTGTCAGTCGGCATAAGAGAGTGGGTCTCTCTCTCTCTCTCTCTCTCTCTATATATATATATATATATATATATATATATATATATATATATGTGTATATATATATATATATATATATATATATATATATATATATATATATATATATATATATATATATATATATATATATATATATATATATTGTGACGCAGCAGTAATCACGGCGTTTATTCCGCGTCAAAAGATTAGGCGAACCGACCACGCCCACAGCACGGAGCACACCCGAGAACCAGCCCCACAAGCGATGATGAAGAAGAACCCCATATGAACCCCGTATGATGATGATCGTGTACAGATGACAGAATATAGCTTATAAATTCCCACACTAATGTCCCCTCGCGCGAGAGCGGCCATCCTGGCCGCAATTCAAAGGGGCGGTGAACGTCTCGTGAAAGGCTTCATACGGGAAACGTGGACAATCTCAGCGGCGCGGCAGCGGCGGTCATTTGGAACAATAACTGGTTCCACGCGATAGTTCACTGGAGAAGTCTGCTCCAAGACTCTGTAGGGGCCGATGAAGCGAAGCTGAAACTTGTCACACAAGCCAGGAGTACGAACTGGTGTCCGGAGAAGCACTTCCTCGCCAGGGCGGAAGCACACGACACGATGAGAGGCGTCGTAATGCTGCTTGCGGTCCTGTTGCCGTGCTTCGGTGTTGATGCGGGCGAGCTGGCGACAACGCAGAATGCGGGACACATATTCTTCGCAGGAGGAAGGACATTGATGGACAGTTGGCGCGAAGAAAGAGACGTCAAGACAGGTAGAGGGCGAACGACCATAGACAAGGTAGTATGGCGAGTAACCGGTCGTGCGTTGAACGGCGGTATTATATGCAAAGGTAACGAATGGTAAAATTGCGTCCCAGTTTCTGTGATCCGGGTCAATGTACATGGCTAACATGTCAGACAGCGTGCGATGAAATCGCTCTGTGAGGCCGTTGGTTTGTGGATGGTAACTGGAGGTAGTCTTGTGGGTGGTTCCGGAGGCTCTGAGTACTTCGTCTAGTAGTTGCGAGAGGAATGCTTTTCCACGGTCGCTCAGGAGGACGCGAGGAGCACCGTGACGCAGTATTAAGGATTGAAGTATGAATGCAGCAACTTCAGAGGCCGAGGCAGAACTCACACAAGTTGTTTCGGCGTAGCGTGTCAAGTGATCAACGGCTGTCACAATCCATCGTTTACCGGTGAGAGTCACAGGAAGAGGGCCATATAGGTCAACTCCAACGACCTCAAATGGTTGTGACGGACAAGGAACCGGTTGCAGTTGTCCGCTTGGAGCTGATGTAGGGAGCTTTCGACGCTGACATAGAGCGCAGGAAGCGACATACCTCGCTACACTGGCGGACAATCCAGGCCAGTAGAAGCGCCCTTTGATGCGGTCATAGGTTTTCTGAAAACCAAGGTGACCAGCAGTCATGTCGTCGTGAGAAGCCTGCAGGACATGAGCACGTAGAGAGCGTGGCAGGACAGGAACCCAGCGTTGACCGTCAGGGTGATAGACATGACGGTATAGGACGCGGTTTTCAATCTTAAATTGCGTCAGCTGCCGACGAAGGCGGGCGTTAGGCGGGCGCGAAGCTCCTTGAAGGTGGTCTATGATGCGCCGACAGTAAGAGTCGGCAAGTTGATGAAATTGGAAGGATTTGTTGTCGTGTGGAGGCATCTCGTCGACAGTGGCCAACAAGAAAGCATCTGAGGAGGGATCGAGTGAAAGCTTGTCACGGATGGGAGTTGGAGCTCCATTGCCTGGTGTCGTAGGAAGCGGACAGCGAGAAAGCGCGTCTGCATCTTGGTGTTTTTTCCCGCACTTGTAGGTAATGGTAAAGTCGTATTCTTGCAAACGAAGAATCCACCGACCAAGTCGTCCAGACAAGTTCTTCAGCGTCGAAAGCCAGCATAATGCATGATGGTCTGTAACGATCGTAAAGTGGCGGCCGTGAAGATAAGGTCGAAATTTCTGCACAGACCAAATGATAGCTAGACATTCCTGCTCCGTGATGGTGTAATTCTTTTCGGCGTTTGTCAGAACGCGACTTGCGTATGCGACGACCCTCTCACCTAAAGTCTCGTCTTGCTGTAGGAGAATGCCACCAATTCCATGACCACTAGCATCCGTATGCAGGAGGGTAGGAGCAGCTTCATCAAAATGGCGTAGTACCGGTTCAGATGTGAGAGCGCGCTTCAGATGGGTGAACGCAGATTCACATTCGGGAGACCACACAAAGGGAACATTAGAACCCAGTAATTTGTGCAGAGGTGACGCTATTGAGGCGAAGCCCCGTATGAATCGCCGAAAATAGGAAGCGAGGCCTAAGAAACTACGCAAATCTTTGGTCTTTTCGGGACGAGGGAAGTTCTGAACTGCGGAAACCTTGTCAGGATCAGGACGAATGCCATCTTTGCTCACAATGTGACCTAGAACTTTGATCGTCTTGCTGGCAAAATGGCATTTCTTGGTGTTTAGCTGAAGTCCAGCGTTGGCAAGGCACGTGAGAACTTCATCCAGACGTTGCAGGTGCTGAGAGAAGGTTGACGAGAAAACAACAATATCGTCCAGATAGCACAGGCAAGTCTTCCACTTCAGGCCACGAAGAACGGTGTCAATCATGCGCTCGAACGTTGCGGGCGCATTGCAGAGGCCGAATGGCATGACATTAAACTCGTACAGCCCATCTGGTGTTGAAAACGCTGTTTTCTCCTTATCGTCCTCATGCATAGGTATCTGCCAGTAGCCGGAACGCAGATCGATGCTGGAGAAGTACTCGGCACCCTGCAGGGAATCCAAGGCATCGTCTATTCGCGGCATAGGGTATACATCCTTGCGCGTGATCTTGTTAAGTGCTCGGTAGTCGACACAAAATCGAACAGAGCCGTCTTTTTTCCGAACCAAAACAACGGGGGAAGACCAAGGGCTAGCAGAGGGGCGTATTATGTTTCGTTGGAGCATGTCGGTGACGTTCTCGTCAATGACTTTCCTCTCGGCTAGCGATACGCGATATGGTCTACGGCGCACGATGGATGTACCATCTGTCTCTATCCGATGCGTCGTAATCGAAGTCTTTCCCAACGAAGTTGAATGCGCGTCAAAGGAAGCTTCATGTTTTTGGAGCAAAGCAAGCAATTGTTGTGACTGCGAAGGCGTCAGGTCGGAACTGATGGCAGCTGCAAGAGCTGAAGGAGATGCGGCCCGTCCGGTACAAGGACCTTCAGAAGAAGCTGGTTTAAAGGAAACAACAGATATAGACTCCGATTCAGTGGCGCAAGCCAATGTAGTGCCTTTAGGGATGAGAATCTTTTCGGATGTCGGGTTTGTAGCGTAGAGAAGTGCAGAGCCATGATCAAACCTAACCAGCCCTGATGCAAAGGCTATCCCTCTTGCAAGACAGCGTGTAGATGGCGATACGAGCACGTCGCCGCAGTCAATCACACCAGACGTGATAGTAACGATGCTTTGATGGCGAGGAGGTAACGCGGTATCTTCTGCAGCAAGGAAGTGAAGGGGTGCGGCATCTGCATGAAGTGAATAGGTCGTGTCGGTCATGTGGAGAACGCGTTGTCCACAGCAGATGGAGGCGGAGGCCGTAGAAAGAAAATCCCATCCCAATATGAGCTGCTGGGCACACGAACTTAGCACTGCAAATTGGACGTGATGGAGAAGTCCATCGATGGAAATACGAGCTGTACACCAGGCGATAGGTCGAATGGAGGCCCCTTGAGCAGCGAGTAGCGTAGGTCCATCATAGGGGGTCATAACTTTCCGAAGTCGCGAACACAAATCACGGTGAATGACTGAAACACTAGCACCAGTGTCTATTAAAGCTTCTACTTGTACACCTTCTACTACAACCAATATCACATTGTACGGACGCGATGGAGGAATTTCTGTCCTGTCGTTCGATGCAGCTTTTCCTCCAAAAGCTGCATAATTCAGTTTTCCGGACGACGCTCGGCGAATTGAGAAGCAGGTCTCAGTGGGGACGTAGAGCGGCGAAGGGGTGACGGCGAGCGGCGTCTCGCAGGACGGTAAGCCGTCTCGGATGCTACAGTAGGCGATGGAGAGCGTCCGCGCGGTGGACCATAAGGACGGCGTTGGTCATGGAAGCTCCCTAGACGATGGAAAGTAGCTCCGGGCGAAAAGTCATCCCGTTCGTATACATCATATCCGCGACGTTCGTCTTGCTGGCGCTTGCGGCAAAAACGCGCTATGTGGCCACGATAGCCGCAGTAGTAGCAGATGGGACGAGGAGGACGCCACTGCGGATAGCTGGTTTGGGTAGGTGCGCTGGTAGTCATGGAAGCGATGTGAGCCGGTGCTGGTTTTGGAGGCATCGGTGGGACGATGACTGGAGTAGCTGCGGCCACTTGTGCGTACGTTGATGGGGCCCTAGGGGTGAGAGGGTCCGTGTACGCTGCACCAGCCATGGATGCCAATTCCTCCTTGATGACGTCTCGCAGATTGGCATCGGAGGCAGGAGAAGGCATAGGTCCCGCGGCTAAGCCAAGATACTGGAGCTCTTCTCGAATTATTGCGCGTATCATCGCTCTTAACGCAGGGTCGTCGGTGGTAGTATTTGTAGTGGTGTCTGGCTGCAACCGTACTGATTCGAGTTCGTCAAGGCGCTGGCAAGTAGCGACGATATCAGTGACGGTAGCGGGGTTCTGGATGGCTAAAGCATTGAAAGCAATAGCTCCGATGCCTTTGAGGATGTGGCGAACCCTGTCTGATTCGGTCATGGCCGTGTTCACGCGTCGACAAAGAGCAAGCACATCCTCGATGTACGACGTATAAGATTCACCGGGCTGTTGCTTGCGAGTGTCGAGCGTCTTTTTTGCGAGGGCGGAACGAACAGCCGGTGTGCCGAAGATTTGGCGTAGCTGCTGTTTGAAAGCGCCCCAGTTCGTGAAATCAACCTCATGGTTGAAAAACCAAGTCTTCGCTACTCCTGTCAGATAAAAGGCGACGTGACGTAGCTTGGACGCATCGTCCCAACGGTTAGCCGAACTCACTCGGTCATAGTCGTCCAGCCAATCCTCGACGTCTTCGCCGCGAAGTCCAGCAAACAGATGCGGATCGCGCTGGTGCCCACTGACAACCCAATACGGAGAGGCTGGGGTAGCCGAGGCCGAGATGGTGGAAGTAGAAGTGCCTGTTGGCTCGTCCTGCGACATGCTGGCGGACAGCTGGCACAATCGGCGACCCGATCGAAGCTCCAGGAGGTTGAGAGGGGAGTCAGAGGACGGGGGACCGAAGAGCACACTCCACCACTTGTGACGCAGCAGTAATCACGGCGTTTATTCCGCGTCAAAAGATTAGGCGAACCGACCACGCCCACAGCACGGAGCACACCCGAGAACCAGCCCCACAAGCGATGATGAAGAAGAACCCCATATGAACCCCGTATGATGATGATCGTGTACAGATGACAGAATATAGCTTATAAATTCCCACAATATATATATATATATATATATATATATATATATATATATATATATATATATATATATATATATATATATATATATATATATATATATGAGGTGCATGCCATTGTGTGTCCACGCTATTCATGCTGCTTTACCATGCCTTGAAGGAAAAGTTACACTGGTGCTTTCACTGAACATCTGGAAGACAGTCAAACTAATATACATAATATCATGCGTTACTTTCTCGAGGGGAGGAACACGTCCGCTTCATGAACTACACTATACGTTGCGGTCCGGGGTAGACGCCAACTTAATTGCCATCCTCACACTTTACACCAACTGTACTTTAGCCGCGGCGTCAATCCATTAAACTGCGGTCGAAGCAGGCATGAAGAAGCAAACTAAACAGAACAATACCGCCTCCGGGGGGAGTCACTGTTGGTCGCCGTCACCCATGAGTTATGATGTGGTGGGCGATTCCGCGCGAGGGAATGCAACGAAGGCGACAGGACCGGAGGATAAACTTGGCCTGGAAGCAATGTTTTGATGTATTGTCTTCTGACACCAGGTCAAAAGAGCATGACAAAGGCACGTCAGTGCTGCAAGAAGTGTAGGAAAGCAAAACAACTCAGACCTTACCCACAGCTAAACACGGAGGGAAGGGCGAGGGAGGGGGAGGAAGTCGATTGCTTTCCTATCTTCGAGAAATTATACATTTTCCCCGATTTCTTTTCGTTATTTACGTCTTTTTTTACGAAGTTATCATGCCCACTGGAGCACCGTAAGAGTAGGGACGTTTTAGCTCGTTCCTTTCTCCCAGCAACACGACAAATTAACTTCCAGTCGGCTCACGTTTGCGGAAGTAATGGCGGAATCACAAGAATTCTCTTCATTCTATCATCCGCGCATGCTCGGCATGCGGAAACATTTGTCAAGCGAGCTCTGGGTCATCCGCACTCCACTTAGTGATGAAGTCTGGGTGTGGAGAGAATGCAACGTGATTCATTGGGCCCGTGTTTACGGGCATTAACGCACTCAAGCCTGGATAATGGCTACATCACTGAATATAGACTGTCGCTGGATTACGCTCGAGTATGGTCCTGAGATGCACTGCAGTCGAACAATGTTTCGCCACCTTTGTGGTTATTGTCGTAATGAATGTTACATATGCACAAAATATCGTGGACACCAATATTATAGCAATAACACAACTGCATGTCCTCAACTATAGATACAGAGGGTCTGTTATAACCATATAAAAGCTGCAAAAAATGCACTCTTACAGGAAAATTATTTACCTCTTCCTTTTACAGATGTGCCCACTTCGTGTTTGGTACAATCTATAGCCAGCAATGGCAATGCTGCTCCCAGCAATGGTAACTGGGAGCAGCACATCCTGAATACAAGCAAAACCTGCATTTGACGTGTTATATTGACGTCCAATTACATGACTCACGTTCACTCAAAGGGTTCGAATTAGAATCCCACAGAGTATATCAGAATGTTGGAATACCTACTGTCCATAAAAATTAATGCTGAAATTTAAAGTAAGGAGACCAGTTCAGAACTTGTGCAATATGTATTTTATTGCTCATTTTCGTTTTTAACGTCTTATCAAAATACACTGTGCGAGAATGAAGTAATATTTCCATTCACAAACTTCTATTACGTGGCAGGAATGTTCAAAGTATGAGCAACTTACACTAAGGTTAAAAACTTTCCGTATGCTTTTTTCTTATGCTCCTCACTAATTACACCTGAGGTTGCCGATTTCGATGACAGTGCCACTGGATAAAATATACCAATCGGAAGCTTCCAATGAGCAAGAACATTGTGTCTCTGGGCTGAATCTGTGTAATCCTTAAACTTCATAGACTAGGCTTGGAGTATGAAAATGGAATATGAGCCCACACAGTATTTGTGTTTGAAAAGTACCAACCACGGTCCATTCAATGACCCAGAATGAGGCATAAGTGAAGTGTGGAATACAAATAAGAACAGGTTTCAAAGAAAGCGTGTAAAAGTTGAGTTCAGTACTAGTCTGTGTTCTGCAATCTGGCTCGAATTTTCGTTTCAATTCTTAATTTTCGCATGCGCACAAGCCTACACTTCACTTATGCTCAGTCCTTATGAGAAGAAAAATTCACATTCACCCGTATGTGCCATGAAGGTACAAAGGAAAACTATGCTGGTTTCTCAAATATAAAGCCTCGTCGTTAAAAAAATTTTTATTCAACTACGAAACTTCGTCTCTGAGAAACCCGTTTGGGGTTTCTTTTTTAGCTTCATGATACATACGGGTGAACGTCAATTTTTATTTTCATGAACCTTCCTTCCCCTGTGCCATGTTCTAGGTCAATGACTGCTGGTCACGTCTTCGATACGTAGGCATAAAGAACACTCAATTTGTGTCGTTCTCGTACATTTGTTGCGAACGAAGCAGCACTTGTACGTTTTCGCGAAATGTCACTCGTTTTATCAGATCGTTAAAAGCCATCTGGTGATGTGATGTGTGAATAAAAACAGTTCTTGGCAGTCTGTGCGCTTGAATGTGTGCAAGGACGATGAGTTCTCGGTGTGGCAGCACTTCCATGGCCGTGGAGGTGATGGAACAGTCGGAGCTGCCGATGAAGTTCTTGCACTGTGGAACTACGGTCGTGGCCCGTATAAGTCCAAGGTCGCATTAATCTTTCTTTTTTTTTCACTCATGCTCAAAGTTCACACTTCCTTGTTCCTTCACACCGAGCTCTTCCACCACGTGACCACTGAGCTCATGCACGTCGCCAAGAAGTCCGTGAGCCAGTCGTGAAGAACTACTTCTCCGGTCTTGTGCTGCTTTCTCTGCACAAAGTAAAAAAAAATAAAGAAAATTGAAACGCTGTAATCAGCATGATAACAGAAGCATGTAAAAAAAGCAGGGCAATTTGCAACTAGAATTTCATAGATGAATCAGTAAATCATTAATAAACCCACCCAATACATATAGCCATGGTCTCTTGGCAAGTAACTCTTTGTTCGATGGTGCAACACCACTTCTGTTACTCACAACCTTCTCCGTCTTTATCCGCTTGTTCAATTCATTCTTCGTGCGATGAATAACCTAAGAGTTTAATTATTTACCGTCTTTCCAATTCGTTTTGTTTGCCGAGACAACATCACGCTCACACGAGTTGAGTCTTAAGACGTAAACCTCAATGTGCTTAGAGAGAAGTTAGCGAGACGACTTCGACACTGACAAGTATGCAGAAGACACAAAATGGTGTTCGAAATGCGGTAAGTGTATCGTACAAGTTGTGTCTTACCATTATCGCACAAGAAGCGCATCATTGGGCTGAGAGATCTTAAAACATTGTGCGTTCTGTTCATGCCGTTCACGGAAACAGGAAGGGCATATCCAGAGTTCTACTCTTGCTGCACTCTGACAGCCTGCGACTCGTCCAAATGACACGATTAGTTAGCTGAACGAAGCTGTGACTGCATCTTTTATTCACTGTGCATCCTTACTTTCTTTTTATTCCCCCCCCCCCCTAAATGTCCTATTGAGCAGCTGTCCCCAAAACAAAACGAAAGTATTCCTTCAATGCCAATCGTCATCATGATCAGCCTGGTTACACCCACTGCAGGGCAAAGGCCTCTCCCATATTTCTCCAACAACCCCGGTTATGTACTAATTGTGGCCACGCCGTCCCTGCAAACTTCTTAATCTCATGCGCCCACCTAACTTTCTGCCGCCCCCTGCTACGCTTCCCTTCCCTTGGGATCCAGTCCGTAACCCTTAATGACCATCGGTTATCTTCCCTCCTCATTACATGTCCTGCCCATGCCCATTTCTTTTTCTTGATTTCAACTAAGATGTCATTAACTCGCGTTTCTTCCCTGACCCAATCTGCTCTTTTCTTATCCCTTAACGTTACACCTATCATTCTTCTTTCCATAGCTCGTTGCGTCGTCCTCAATTTGAGTAGAACTCTTTTCGTAAGCCTCCAATGCCCATACCTTGCTACAAATATTAGTCTCTATCCGTGACATCTGTTTCTAAAGTACCGACTCTTTTCACCAGTCCCCGCTGCATGCTCTGTTACACGAGTGCATCTAACACGTACTGACAGCCGGCAACGTACTGTGAGCCAGGAGCACTGCATAAAATCGCGGCGAACGCACCAAGATCTGTGGCTGCCCAAAATGAAGTTCCATCGACGCGTGAAACACAATTCCTAAGGCCTATCTTGCGACCGACTCCGTCTCCCTAATTAGCGCCACAGCAGCGGAAGTGAATGGAAACAGACTTCCACGTGCGTCGTTTGATTAAGACCTACACGCGAAACGAAACTCCCCTCGCACAGACTCCGCCTCCCCTCCTTTCTTCTCTCGCCCGGTTTCAACTCAACACGGACCGCCGGCCACCTTTGGGCCTAAATACTAAGTCCCACACCACACCTAACGAAGCGGCGATGAATGCACTTACATTAATTACGTCACGCAGCTTTGAAAAAAAAAAATTCCCCCGTATCAGCGAGTAATCGAGAATGGAAATGAGCTACGTGCATGCTGACCTCCCCGCATTTCTTCAGTGCCGAGTGAGGCCAGGCGTTCTTTATCTAACAGCTTAATTTAAATCCCGGGTATGTCCGTCTCCATCATTTATTACCCGTGCACGCACGAATGCTTGGCATAGCTTTATGCTAATTTGTTTTCCAGGAAGGGGCCCGCGGATATCTGCGCGTGTTCTGAAGCCACGCGTCGCATTGAGCGGAGAGTGACGAGCGTGATTAAAAGGCAGCGCTGACATGTCGTAAAACACCCCTCTTGCCCAGAAGACCGCGTTACGCGCATAGAAGTTGGGCGCATTGGAAAATGTATTGAAAGTACGTTTTTTCTTTGGGAGCAGAATAAGACAGGCGTGTTCCAAGAAAGACTTGCTGTCATTATTTCAGCTTCCTTAGGTGATTGCTTTCTCGACCATATTCCTTTCACCGAGTCAAAGATACTCGGACCGTGGCCACACCCGTCACTGGCACGAAAAGCGAATCATGCATTACTGCAATACTTGAGGTACACTGGTTTAAGAGACCGTTTATAGTGTCCCTGTGCATAGTGTCCCACCCACACGTACTTAGTGCTCACTCTCTCCCTTTCTCCTTTTTCTATTCCCCTTTCCCCCACCCCAGCGTAGGGTAGCAAACCGGATAATCTTCTGGTTGACCTCCCTCCCTTTCCTGTCCTTGCTTTCTCTCTCTCTCTCTCGACCATATTCATGAGCTACAGTAGAGCAACACCCCGGTACATACGTAGAATTATCATAATTTTCGTTGCTCGTTTAACGCCTTTTCGATTTCGGCATTCCATTCCATCATCGTGAAGGGAGGTTCACGGTTTATGCAGATTTCAATTCCCTTATTTCGTTTCTTTGGCGCTATGCAGCCAACTATCACATTGAACAACTGCAAGATGTTGTTGGAGCCATCGCGACTACCTGAGGCATAAAAACCAGCGCTGGAAGAGGGTATAAGGAAGGAGCACATATACACACGGAGCACTGTTTGTGTGCTTCTTCCCTTCTTATGCCGTCTCCCAGCATTGGTTTTCTGTGAGTCGAGTAAAAAATCTCCTGCCACTGAATTCTCACTTGACGCGATTTCAAACGAAATGAGCGCCAAGCTATTAAAACTGAGAACGAAATTATGTGCTTGTTTGTATCTCTCTACATATAGAACACAAAATTAGGTATATTTGCAAATATAACTATTCTTTTTCGCGCTTCCGAAATAAAGACGATGATGTATAGATCATAAAAATTGAAGATTTAAGCGGAAACTTTACAAGCCACACATCCGAGTACATATTTCAAAGAGCTATTTTGCTAGTAAACTTGTAAAAGTCCCACGTTCGGCCCTCACTTGGTTGTCTTCAGTTTTAAATACGAGAGAGAGAGAAATAACGTTTATTTGCACCCGCAAAAAGAGCCCCAAGGAGGCAAGAGTCTTCCTGTCTCCTCGGCTTACTCCTCCCCTTTCAGCTGGCTGATGCTCCTTGGAGCTCAGCGGTGTCCAGGGCCATGCGGATGACTTCTCTTTGGTCAGCTTCCTTTGAGCTGGTCATTAAAGTCTCCCAGGATTGTCTATCCCTACCTGGCTTATTGTATCTAGGACATGTCCATAGTATGTGGATCATGTCCGCCTTTGCCCCGCAGTGTTTGCAACTCATGGCCTCAATGCTATCGTGCCATCTCTTCAGAATGTAGGGGTTGCAGATCACCCCCGCTTGGAGTTGCCTCCATGTTATCTCTTCCTGCTTACTTAGTTTCTTATGCGCCTCTGGCAGTGTTTTCCTTCCCATTCTATAATAATCGAGAATTTTGCTGTAAGTGTTTATACCTTCCTCTTTTTGTAGGGGCTCCCTGGCTGTAGAGGCTGCATTGGTGGACCGGTAAATAAGCTCTCGGGCCAATGCATGCGCTTTCTCATTGCCGGGCAAGCCTTCGTGGGCAGGAGTCCATATAAGGTTCACTAATTCTTCTGGAATTGGTCCTTTCTCCAATATGTTGAGCGCCTCTTTGGAGATTCTCCCTGCGGTATAATTCCTGATAGCTGTTTTGGAATCTGACACTATGATTTTCACCCCTTTTTGAGTCAAAGCTAGGGCTATGGCCACCTCCTCTGCAACCTCCACACTGTTTTGCGGGGTACTGCAGCTCTTTGAGTTCTCACCGTTAACCTGTGTCGTCACTGAGACAAAACCTCGTCTGCTTTCATATTCTGCTGCATCCGTGTAGAACACCCCTTGCTGTTTATCTAGTGATTTTAGTAACGCTTTAACCCTGTCTTTCCTCCTGTCCTGGTGGTGAGTGGGATGCATATTCTTCGGGAGTGGTGGTATGCGTATCCTGTCTCTGATTTGTGACGGGATGGCTCCCGTGTTTCTTACTTTGTTGTTAGTTTTGTATCCTAGTTTCGCTAGAATTCTCAGACCACCTCTGCTTCGCATTAGTCTCTGTTGCTGGGAGACTAGTGTGGCTTCGATCAACTCTTCTAGGGTGTTTGAAATGCCCATGTTTAGTATCCTCTGCGTAGATGTGCATGGTGGCAGGTTTAGGGCTGTTTTAACTCCTTTCCTAATAAGGATTTCTATTTTGTTTTTCTCGGCCCTTGTTAGTTTAAGGTACGGTGTTGCGTATGTAATCTTGCTGATCGCGAAGGACTGTATTATCCTTAATAGGTTAGCCTCCCTCATGCCTGCATTCTTGTTGGCGATTCTTCGGAGGAGTCGGCAGGTTTGGCTAACGCTCATTTGCGAAGGTTTTCTTAACCATGCTTAGATGACGTCTACTCGCAACTCATTTCAAGACTGTATCACAGAGAGTTTTAGCTGTACGCTTGGGGTCTGCTGTGCTCACATCTTTCAATCCGAAGAAATCGCTCAGACAGGCGTTCTGTCACAACGCCAGTGCGCATAAGCACAACGCTCATGACAACAGCGCAATACACAACACTGTCTTCATTCCGCTCTTTTAAAACGTCCTTGACACCGTTCCCAAATGCGTCGGAGCAGAGCGTGATGGTGGATCTACTTGGTTTCTTAGCCAAGCTCACAGTGGGTCGATCGCCTCACTGGTAGGCACACTCGCGAAAAAAATGCAATATCGCTCCACCTCTTCAGAAGCGTTTGAGTACGTTAAGCGACAGCAGAGTAGAACGCAAGGAACAGGCTGCTGTCGCAAGGGCTGTAAATATTCAGCGGGGCCAGAAGGCGACGGGTCCACAGATGTTCGTCCATCACAAGTCCGTATTGTAACAGTCTTTGTATCAGCCCATCATCGTTAGCGTGACGCACCAACCTCGATCCCATTCCTACGCCTTCCTTCCCCCTAATTGCGTTTTTCCGACGCAGCGGTCTTCTCGTTCATACTATGGGAGACTCCATGGCTCAGTGTGATGGATTGCCAGACACGAGATCCTGACAGTCGCTGGCGCCTTCTGCAAAGCGACTCATTGGTCCGGACAAGTGCCCTGGAAGGAACATAGCCGCGTGCAGCTTTCTGGGTGGTGCTAGCGCCGTTTCCTCAGGGGCCTTCCTGCTTGAAGAAAGTTGGCAGCCTGTTGCGGGCTGTTCGTTGCTTGTTTCCCAGCAAGAAAGGCCAGTAAATAAAGCTTTGCCGGCCCATCTATATTGTATGGGGCACACTTAGGAGCAACATTATGCTTGCTCTACTTACAACATTACAATTCGCTCACAACATCATCTATGCTGAGCTTACAACGCTATAGTTTGATCTGATAAAGTCTTTTCTTCAAGACTTGATTAGACTTGGTTTGGAAGACAATGGTTGCCTACTGGCGGATAATATAAAGCACAAAGTATGTTGTTTACGAATTTCGTGTTTGACGCAAGGCCCAGGTACGTTGGGAAGATGCTACCATCTACGTTAGCGCTAAATAATTAAAACTTCTTCCGCGTCTCTCTGCCGTTTTGTTCAAGGTCCCCTACACTTACTAGGCTGTTCGCAGTTGTGTTACAGCAAAAACAAATTATATAGGAAAAACAAGAAGGGACGGAGCAGAGTGCTGTCCCCTATTGCATTGCCCACGCATTGTACATGTGCATTAATACTGCTACAAATAATGCATGACCAACCAGTTCGTCAGCAAGCAATATTAAAGCTCATCAGGGTCAATGTTTTTTTTAATGCAATCTATATCTGTAAGCACCCATCCTTGATAGGGTTTCTGATGCTTGCACTTGATAAAAACATAAGCCCACCGAAATGTAGAGTGCGCGTACGGCCCTCATGTGAAAGAACTAGCTACATAACACTTTGAAAAATAAATTGTTGAGACCAATCATAGATTGCCGATGCTTGATTACTTTTACAAAACCAACGTTACTGTCACATGGCAAGGGTTAGCAAGAACCGTAAATGAAGGATCGTCCACGCAGCTGTTGGCTCCTTCAACTAGTACAGACACTCGATACCAGACGGCAATATCTGTTGAAAACTAAGGAAGCAAGCACGTTGATCATAACAGAATATCGTAACAATAGGCTACTTGAGTGGCATGCCACGGTGCCATCGCAAGTGATAATTTTATGCACATTTGCAATGCGCAATCCAGATTCATATATTTAGGTACCCTTCATGGAAACATTGCGACCACATGCCGCCTCAACGCCGTCATGACAGGACGTACGTTCTGAAACGCAAGCTGGTAGAACTTCTATCGGTGCTACTCAGGCTCTGAATGCTTGTGTATGGCACCCGACTTACTTGCGTTGGAAATTTGGGTTTTTTTCGTTATCTTCGCAGATTTGAGCTCTGCGTGTGTCTCTATCCTGGGTCCCGTCTGCACATTTGCGCAATATTTTTCAACGGTTTGCACCTTCCCATCAATTGCGTACGTGATAACTTTTCGGATTGTATGGTCCCGGTTTACATAAACAGTTCAGCTATTGCGTGACTGGTTCATGTCGTCGTGCGGATATGTGGTCTTCTTTATGAATTATCCATACATTGTCGCTTTTTCATTTTACCTCCTGCACCTCAACATATATTCGGCCATATCGTTGCAGGACGCTGTTCGTTTATACACATCTTCTTGTTATTGCAATTGCTAACGCCTGCTTCTGCTCTATTATCATATACAATGCAAAATGTTTAACGTACGTGTGCTGTGCTGTGCTTCTGCAGTATTTGAACAAATTACATCGTTGCTGAGCAGGCTTCACAGCCGGCCGGAAAAGTTTACGGAACATGAGCTCGATGGCAAACGTGAATCCTTGATTTCTCAATGCATGACAGTAATAATTTAATCGGTTGCCATGTAGGTAACAGGACGTATACTACCAACTGAAATTTAATTTGATGCTATGTTCACAGACTCTGGCAGATTTATTTCTTTTCTTTCTTTATTTCCATATTTGGTGCTGCGTCAACATTTATTGCGGACGGCAAGTTGTAGAAGACACAAAACGGTATGGTGGGTCCGTCGTACCTCAGCTCTCAGTCAATGTTCCAGAGACCAATATGGAGAAAAAGAAATTACTGTTTCATCCAAAAGCCGAAGCATAGATAGCTGCAGCAGAGTACGAGACAACTACATGAAACGTGGTTGGTAGTTTTATAGGCCGTATAAACTGCCGTAAACAATGAGTTACCAATCAAATGAACGATCATGCTGTAAACATCTTGAAGTGGCACCGCAAGACGATGAAGACGAAAGGCAAGAAACACACATGACAGCGCGGAACTCACGACTAACTTTAACTGAAGGCATACACAACCTTATGTACTACAACCGATACCCGCGTGCTCTCCCGTAGATGGCGTCATGATCAGTGTACAGGCAAAAATGCAAAACCCTGTAACCTAATGTTACACTATGAAGGTGTTCAAAAATTCAAATTCCCTGCCATACAAATTTAATGAAGGCATGCTTACGCAACGCAATCCTTGTTTCTTGATATAATAGGCCTCAACAATCTCCCTCGTAGTCTGAGTGCTATGCGCGAAATGTATTGTGGTGTCTTCGTAGATGGGAGTGCACCCATGTTCAGAGCAACGCCGCGCGACATGGGAGTAGACATTACCCGTTAGCGAGCGCCTATGCTCTGACAATTTAATGTTCACACTGAACATTAAACATGTTCACATGGAACAGTAAACACGACTTCCGTGTGAAAGGCGAAACGTCTTCTAACGGCTCAGCGTTTATTTCGTTTCTCTCACGTGATTAATTCGCATTCAGACAAGATATCGTCCAACAATTAATTTCACTTGCGATCCTCAGACTCAGCCGAATAAATTCATTTGTTAGCCGAAGAGAAAAGCTTTCCAGGAATAGCAATAACACATGCTGCGTTGTTTCCCTAGCTTTACCGCAGCAAGCACATGATCCTTATTCCTTGTTATATCTCGATTTATAGGTGCGTGTTCTAAGGCACCCTGATATGGCTTCGAAAAGAAAACGTGAGCCTCAGCGCCATCTGTTCAGCACCGCGAGCAGCTTCCCCTTCGTCGTGTTCATCAGAGCGTACACGCCAAGGTACGCGAGGCGTAAAACGCGAGCAGCCTTACCAATGATAGGAGGAATGAAAACTGTGCCACGGTGAATGCTGAGTAAGGCTCACCAAGCGATCCCAACCTGCCGCGCTAAGGGAGGCAAACAGACGGGCATACAGCGCTCCCCTAAACCCGTGGCCGTTGTTTTAGCGCGACCCCCTGTCGAGGCACATGAAGCTGGCGTCATATTCAACGCTTTCTTCACAGCCCTTCTCGCCAACACTCCCCGCCCACCCTCGCATCCCTCCACCGACATTTGCAACCCTGCCTTAATAGCACGTGCACGTTGTGCTCTGGTAAGCATATGATGTGGCGAGGAAGGGGTATGCATTGCAATATTCCGGCGAAGCAGCTTATAGAACAACGAATGTTGTGCTTTTGTTTGCGTTATGACGCAGCGCGTGCGACGCTTAATTTAGCGTATTACGTTTTTATTGATGCCCAGTTGAAGACTCACTATTGTAGTGAATCAGCTTGCGATATAAAGGTTAACACGTAGAAAAGGAAGAGCAACGTTTATTGTCATGCACGCGATTGGGCCGAGTGCAGATAAACGTGGCAGCAGCTAAGTCTTCAGCAAAATATTCTTTTTTTCTTTTTTTTTTTGACTCTGGCATCTGCCACGCAATTCTCGAAAGCGGCAGCACGGCAAGCATCAAGTGGGCGACAACGAATGAACAGTGCCTCATAGCTCATTTTCTGCAGTCAGTTTGCGAAAGGAATTTCATTAGCGTGGAAGGTAAAGTCAGAAACCATGTTGAAAAGTTACTGAAAGGGCAAACTAAAACACAAGCAAATGTGCTAACCAGGCAAACAAACAGCCGCTGAAAGTCATCCTCAAGCTTGCTTTTAACGGCACCTCCTGGAAATCACGAACGTAACTGGAAATACATAGATACAAGCTTTAGTGGTAAGCTGTAGATATTAGCCTGACACGCTATTCCGGGTGCTGGGTGATGATTATGATATGTGCAGTGGTAAACACTTTACAGCACATACAGTTACGCACGCCATATATATAGTGTGCACAATAAAGAAACTTGCATCAGGGTTGATGACCATGACTATGGCAATTCTGTCATTAATGGAACTTCATAAATATCACTGGGCGATGATGTCGCAAGAAAAGCAGGTCAAGCAGTTCGAAAAAATGAGCCCTGTTAGCTTTCCCACGCCTAGGCACTCGTAAAACTTGTCCTACGTCCGCTAACTCGGTTTCGCTGTTAGAAGAAAACAAAATTCAGAAGAGGGATGAACTATGCGAGAATAAAAAAAAAAACATGAATCAGCACAGAGCATAACGTGGTAGAGTCCGTCCTCTAGCAGGACTCCAGAAACCACACTCCACTATGTAATTACCGGCGGCGAGTACGCAGACCCTCCGACACCCTCGACCTCACACATTCACCGTGCTAAGTGGAGTTGGAACCCCCTTTAAGCAGCGGGTCGGTTTGGGCCTGCCCTAGACCACCCGTCGCTTGTGGGCCTGAGCGGGCTGATATCGCTTCCGCTCGTGCAGGCGCAGTTAACCACACAGGTTTCACGCTCGGTCGAAACACCGGTTCTTCAAAGCAGAGTGCGCTTGGGAGTCGTCACGTGGGAAAACACAGCAGTGTACGTTCAAGCATTTCTTTGTTCGCACTCACTCTTGTGTGTTTTTTGTACATATAGAAGTGTGGCCTAGCGGAAATGAAGATAGACAAAATAATTAGTACTCTAGCCTCTCGGACCCCCAAGAGCGCTCGGGGAAACGGGTACTTTTCAAGATGGTTCTTAGTGACAATACCGACTGTTATGTTACGAAGGTTAAAGACTAATTGCTTTGTTTAAATACACCAGTTAGATGCCGAGAGAAGCATGTACATGTAAGAGAAAGAAATAATCATATCCTCCTTACTCTTTACGAAAACACAAGTTATTGGCTTAAATGAAGGTATAAACAGGCAACATAACGTGGTGGGTTGGTATTTTCATGCTGCATACCTGATTTTTGTCTGAACTCGCACAATTATACAGGCGCTTCACTTGTTTTTTTCGCCGTTTCCGAAGACACAATGATACAGCCCGAATGGGCGAGAACTAAACGCTCGACTTTGTTTTTATTAGCATTAAAATCACAGTGGGTCCAGCACAGCCCCAGGCAATTTATATTTTCCTGCAGGTGGCCTGTAGGATAGAAACGAAGTAAATGACGTCCCCATTAAACGCCTTAACCAAATCGTGCTGTATTTTTCTTTGTGATGCTTCTCGTCTGTTTTCCCAAAACACCATCGTCTTGTAATCTGTGTCTCCGAAGCTATACGAGAAAAGTGTCGCATTAAAACCCGAGAATGACTTGGCGATTGAAAAATGATACCCTCTACCTTCATCCTAACAACAGCAAGAAACCTTTTTTTTTCGATTCTGAGGAGAAACTTTCTCTCTCTCTCTCTCTCTCTCTCGCAATCGATGTTTCAGGAGAAAATTTGATTATGTTTTTTTTCTTTTCATAAAATATGAATATGAAGCGAAGTTATCTCGATTGTCTACCGAGATAATTAGGCTACAGGAAGAGACAAGAGGGAGAAAAAATTGCGCGCGGGATACACACGGTTGCACCCGTTATATGCAGACACCAATTCGGTAAATTTGCTGGTTTTCCGGAAAGAGCTCAACAGCTGGGTAAAAAAAAAAAGAAATTCTTTTTTTGTGGAAGACGGGAACGCCCATGTAGCATTGGGCAATCCTGAGGGATCAATCAACGACTCGCTGCCCGAGAGAACCTATAGTTCACAAGAGTTATCTTCGAAGACCGTGTCCGTGCCACCAATTCAAAATAGTAATAATCAAACGGAGCGGCTGCGAAGCCGTAAATCGGCATCCGCTAGCACTCTTCCGATTTCGAGTGTGGCGAACCTCATCAGTGGGCTCATCCATGCGTGCCTTCGCCCGGCGGGACCGGGCACCCCCGCCGCAGGTGGTCGCTAACGGTGGCGCCCTCATGCCCCCCCCCCCCCCCCCCCCTTCATCAACCACTCCCCGTCCCCCGGCCGCCGATCCAAGTGAGTTGAACGCTTGAATGAGCTACAATGGCGTCTGTGCGTCGGAGACCCCAGTTCGCTATACGGCGACTACCTACATACGAGCTGAAAAGAATACAGGCGCCTTCCATTTTCCCTGTCACTGAGCAGGTTGGTCGGTGGTCATTGCGATTTCTAATTGGCCGCTTTCTTTGCTAACCATGGCGAACTTTGCTGACCGCGGCTTATGATGCTGCAGTTGTCTTGACCAACAGCTCACACCCAAGACAGCGTTCATGTAACGAATAGGCCTATGTGTAGTCTCATCTGTAGTACTTCTGCAGGTGAGCCGAGTGCCAGCTCTTCTCTCGGAGGAATTGCGCAATTAATTTTTTAAAAATCGGTACCGCGATACTCTCACTATACATTTCAATAAACTCCTTAGAACTCTCAACACTTTATTTCAACGAATCCTTCCTCTGTATTCTTTCCCGGGGTTTGGAACGTAACTACTAACCCGCTCTGATTACACTGAAATTAATAAAGCCCACGTAGCGCCCTTCGCTTCTGCTAGCCCTAGAAAACGATGCGAATGCTTATATACCAATCGAGCCTATCCCGAGCTTTCATTTTGCCAGTGCTGTTTCGGAGCTAAAACTTTCCTGTCGCTTTCGCCCTTCCGCAATCGTCAAATGTACTCCCACGAAACGCCTACCCCCCTTCTAAAAAGAAAAAGAAAGAAAAAGCAGAGTGCTAATCACAAACAAACACTCACACCACGATGTAAGGAACAAGCCGCTACTTCAATGACGAGTGAAACGAATGAACGACGGGGCCTTTACAATAAGGGGACGCTTACCCGAGCTCATGGGAACAGGATCTTTGCCCGCACTTTCAAACCATCCCTCCCCTACCACCCTTCGCCGTCAAAAACCGACCATAGCCGTGCCCCTTCCCTTCGCACCCTCTCCCCCCTCCATTCTCCTTAAAAATCTCCCCCGCTCAAACGACGTTGCCGTCGAAACCACCAGGGGTCGTGCCACTCAAACGGCGCCGCTCTAGCCACCAGGGGGCGGTCGCGGCGCTATGTCGCCGCCATCAGACTCTACTCTGCAACGAGTTAGGTGTTGGCGCACTACTCAGGAGTTAAGTGCATCCCGTTTATATATGTGCACGAACTTCACATTTCTCTATGTACATTTTTTTCCGCTTTCGAATCGGGCACTTGTGGCCCCCGACTGCCATGTACGTGACTAATACACGTGCTGGGAGAACAAAGCACCGACTCAGAAAATAAAAAAAAAGGAACCGGTGCTCTCTTTAGTGGAAGCTTGTCACCTTTTATTTTCTTAATTGTCTTTCCCAGCCCCTTCGAGTGCCGGCATTGTGCGTCACTGAGGGAGCCCGTGGTGCTGTAGAAGCCGTCAATCGCGATTTCTTCACCTACCCTTTACTTTTCCATTTGCCGCACTCCGTTTTCATTAGAACGCTGCTATTGTGACGGTCGATTCCTGTCTGCTCCGCCCGCTCTTTTTGCGGAAACGGGAAGAATACATGTGTACAGTATATGTTCCGTATGTCTGTGCTTTGATGTGTCATGCACAACCACTCGCTTCTTGCTAAGTCCACTGAGGAACACCGAACAGCACTGATTCACTTGGTCTTTCTTCCTCCGTTTGAAAGAAGGTCGGGGCAGGTCAACCTCAAACAGGTCTTTGTGGGCTGAGACCCCCCCCCCCCTCCAATAAGAAAAAAAAATGACGTTAAGTGCGGCTAGTGCGCAGAAAAGGGTTAGGCTGAGGGGGACTGACTGACTGACCGGTTTTCTGAACGGGGTGTTCGTACTCGCGCTTTCTGTTCGAACCGCAATTGGATGCGTGTACATTTGAGTGAGTCTGGAATTGTTGACGGAAGCGGCAAGTCGCGGGCCCCTTTTCAACAGCTCTTCCCCATCCCTGAAAACACGGGGTGACGCTGCGTACGCTGCGTTTAACCCTTCCGTTTACGCGTTGTCAGTCCCCAGTCAAAAAGTGTGTATTTTTTTCGGCAGTTCATCCATTTTGCCGTCCGTGTTTCACGCATCACTTACGTGGGTTTACTTAGGAGGGACAATTGGGGAACAACGTTTTCTGCATTGAGGCGTGTCATTTTTTTTCCCCACCTGTTGACACGGAGGTATGTTTGTAAGGAGTGCATTTGTAAAGGGTTTTCGTCTCTCTCAGGAGCTGTGTGCGCGTCCAAACATTTTCGTTTTAGCTTCCAATTAAACTACGCAGGGGACAAATACTTTCAGCTTCCCGTGAGATCTCGTACGCAATGTCTGGGTCCCTAAAGAAACGCCTCGTTGTAAGGAAAAAAAACTTGTTTGGTGGCATTCTGGGTACAGCTACGTCATTCTTCTCTTTGGTCTAAAGTGCAACGATCACAACGCTTTTAGTAAGCAGTACGTCGCGTTTCACACCACCTTTTTTGAAGAGCCGTACCAGGAACGGCTCTATATTTATTGAAATCTAAAGTGCGTACACATCACTGCAGGTGCTTTAAACTCAGCGAAAAAAAAACAAAAGCTGCTAACGCTTTCAATAACGAGCCTTGATTCAAATGCCGAGGCGGTTACGCGTGAAGTGTGTATGCATGTTGTTCTATTCTATCGCTCGCACTGGTCGCTTTGTCATAAAAAAGGGCACGTACACAGAGCAATTGAAACTGTCTGAGAGATTATCAAGTTGGTAGGAAGTCGTGGAACAAATCATGCATTTTTGATTGCTTTTCAACCTTTGTATGCGTTTTTTTTTCTACTTGGGTCCATGCCAAGCACATATTAGGACGTTATCGCTCTGTTATGCTGAGACATCGAACCTCAGCGATGGCGGTCGTATTCTGATCATGGCGCAGCGGAAGACACGCGTGCGTTTAAATTGAGAAGCGATAAAAAACAACACGTGCTAAATATTGTATGGAACAAATCCAAACGCTCGGTATTTCTAGTGGGCTTGCGCTGTTTTGGTCACCGTGTCCATCCTTAAAAGGGTCTTCTGCCTGCATTCTTTCTGAGCTTTTTAGATCTTCATATATGCGGATAACAATATTAATCGTTATTTCAGACAGGCGAAAATCCTTTCTAGTGCGCAAATTATGTAAGGAAAGAACACGGCGACAGAACAGAGCGCCACTGTCTGTTTTGTCGCCTCCTTCATTCATTGCACGTTTTGTGGATTAGAAATTATTTTCGCTTGTCTGAAGTAAAGATTCAACCAGGGCAAGCAGCCATCTTTCTGCAATATTAATCCCATGTGATATTACTAAGCCCTTCTTCACAAACTGCTACTGAAGCTTTGAGGTATAGTACTCTGTCTCCCTACTATACTAATTTACACACCTGTATGTCACGCACATGACTATCTCATGCATACGCCTGTTTGTGAAACAAAGTACGTTGTACGCACATCCTGTTCTCAATTTTAATGTATTCTTGTTTGTGTCTACCTCGGACTGTACACGTAATACTTGTCTGCTCTCGTAATCTCTATTCGCGCTTAATTTTCTCAATTTGTGACATTTGTTGATGTCTTTATTTTATTAATACTGTGTGATGAAACAGCCGTTACCGTCGTAAGGCGAAAAGCCCTGCTATTATATTAAATTCAGTTTAACAAAAAGGGCAAATTAAATGCGCATGTAAATTTAAGACACTTCTTACAGACTGTGACAGATTTTCGAGTCAGTCTGCAGATTAGTATCGATGACGGCAGAATTGTAGATTAGTGATCACTGAGCGCAAATAATGTACTGCAAAAAACAAACATACAAGAAACAAAATAAAAGGAACGAAAGAATTTGCCACAGTTTCCAGTCTCCTCTTATGCTCACTGCTTCCCCCGTCTAATCGTGGCGCTTTCGAGAAACCTTCAGATTGCCTTTAATTCCGTGGATCTTTAAAGCGAGCCATTCTGTTTCGATTAAGTCAGGGACCACAAAGGGAACGGGGTAAAACGGGCTAAATTGAGTGCCCAATTGTACCAATAACCAAACCTCGTACTCCCTCCACAGGCAATAAAGGATACGGGGCAGGAAATGTGCTTTAACTGCGCATCGCTGGTACCAGGAATGAAACTCCAGTTTTCGCATTTGCTCACCATCGTGGGTTGTCTGTTTTGGTTACTGTCCTTTCTTTTTTTCAATGCATGCACCATATGCTTCATTTACTGAGCCAGGAAAATGAACTCTATAGATGAGTCACATACAAGCGTAGTTCCCAAGCACTGGCTTCTCCTGAAGTCGCCAATTTAAACCCCTTGTTGAGCCAATCATAAGGTATGAGATACAAATGAGAGAAAGGCAGGGAGGTTGGGCGAATAAAGGGTTGGGAGGTGCGACATGGAAGAAAAAAAAGAGGATTTAGCGAGCTCACTGATATGTAGCGATGTTTTGTTTTTTATAATTGTTTTTCTATATAAGAAAATTTTCATTATAGGTTTTTACTTGCCAAAACCAGGATCTGATTATGAGGCGCACTGTAGTTGGGGCACTCTGCATTAACTTCGAGCACCTGAGGTTCTAAATCTAAATGCACTAGGATTTTTTTTTAAAGGTTTACTTTCTTCAGTTGCCTTTATGTTGCATTTTGGCCTCATTCGCCGCTGCTGCGGGATTCGAACACATGACCTCGATCTCAGCAGGGCAAGTACATAGTCACGAAGTTAACGCAGCTGGTATGGTTTCGTTTAATAATACATATGTGCCACTAAAGAGAAGAAAGTCCCTATTAAGTAGAATATTGGGCCTTAAGCATCTTATTCCCTAACACTCTGCGTCTTGCCGTTTGTATACTGCACTCGTTTAAGCAATGAACAACGAGCACAAAAAAAAAATGCTTTTGTACGGCTTTGTCGCAAGTTACCTAAAGTAATTTGTATAACGGTGTTCTCAACAGTTGCGTATACCGTTGTACGGCGGGGTCTATAATTTTGCAACGTGTGTCCAAGGATACCGGAGTGTTCTCACGCGTGGCATTTTTCAAAGCTGTGAGCCGGATCGATATATCAAACAGCTCGCGTAATACGTATGCAGCAATTTTGTTCCAAGTTTAATTTGTGCGTTGCGTAACACCGTCTTCCAGCTGCCGCGGGTTACGCCTAAAAGGGAGTGTCAACGTGTCTGGTGGCTTTACGCATTTCCCGCAGAGCGTGGCGAAGTTCGTTGAGCAAACAAATGCGGCGAAGCATTAAATGCATTTATTCAGTGGGCGTGGTTATCCTGTATTTTTCTCCTTTTTACCCCCCTGTCGTTGTATTTATGTAATATATATAGTACATATTTTCTTCTTCGATATATTTATATTCGTATGATTTCCCATGCCGAGAGCATTGCGTCGCAACAATCAGTCGTGAATCAATGGTGAAACAATGCTGCATCAATGACAAAAAGCACTTTGAATCAAGGGGCCAGGCGGGAAGACCTTTTCAACGAGCAGCGAACACTGTGATCAGGCTAGTCGCCCGGACTACGACTATCGTCAACCACGTGATACTTTCACATTTCCTTGCGATTACTTTCTTTCGTTCTGTAGCACTCAGCAACGTCAGCTTCAACTAGATTTGGTTCGGAAATCAAACAGCGCTACATTTTTGTCATACAAGGCTAACGTTATCTCATCTTTGGGGCACTGCATTTACGAAGATGGATGTATCATAGCACACGCTAAGTATTACGACCGCCTAGATTTTTAGGCCTTGAAGGCAGCTTGCGCGAGTGTAAGGTTGAGATGGCGGCCTCGTATATATATATATATATATATATATATATATATATATATATATATATATATATATATATATATATATATATATATATAATACCCAAGAAAGCTAAAGGCAAGAGCGCTTTAAAAACATTATGTTTATTCAGTTTATTTCTGCTTAGACTAAGTATGTTTCCGTATATATTGGCCCCACCACGTAGACGTCAGGTACCACGTCAAGCTGAAACGCCCAATGTAGTCGTCAGTTGAACGCCCGACATACTCGTTGAATATGTGTTCCAAATTTCAACAGCCTTTTATATATACTTTTACGCACTTGCTTTCCATCACTCGAACGTCAGCTCACTTTCGCCGTACTGCAATTTTTCCTACTTCGAGCGATCTCTCCACGGTCTCTACTCTGTTGACGATCATCGCGTGCAACCAAGTGCGCCTCCTTCACCTTTGTGGTAATTTAAGAGAATGATGATGTTGCACTCTCACGTGGCAGCACTCAGGGGGTTTCTCTTTTCTCTTCTGAGTTATTTACGCTTCAGCGAGTGAAAGACAAGTATGGGAACCGGAACACGTGTGTGGCAGCAGACATCAAGAAGATGACCCCGCTCGCCGTTTTCTAGCGCATACTCTGCGGGCTTCAGTTGGCTGTCAGACGGGCGTAGACGCTTGTCTAGATGGGGATGCGCCCTACGGAGACCCTTCTGAAGTCTCCACATCATTTTTTTTTCATATTCATTCTGTATTTGTTTCTACCACCGGCTATCATGTAACTGTCCGCGCCTTGCACGATATTTCCAACGTATATAAACTGACATCTACCCACACGGACGCACACACAACATAAGATTGAGCTGTGAAAGAAGGAACATTTACTTTTTGTCAGTTTACTTTATTTCTTTTCTTTTTTCTACAAGAGGGTGCACTTGCTTTTTTTTTCAGATCGAAATGATTGATCACTCCTAATGGCGCGACATATCGCTTACATTTTAGAATAAATACGGTGCTTTCGAGAGCGAATTTCTTGTTGAGATTGCACTGTATACTCACATCACTATACTCGTGTGTTAGCTTAAGATAAAGTTTAGATTAGGCGGCGAGCAACTCGAACAGGAGAGAATCTACTGGCCTCCTTTCCATCAAGTGCAGATTTCCATTCTCTGGTGCCCGAATTTATCATCGCCATCATCATTATTACCTTCGTAGACCTCGTTTACTACAGTTCTGGAGAAAACCCACTCATAAAGCACGGCACCACTCGCAGTGTTGCGACCAGGCCAGCGCTTGTCTTGTCTTGTCTTGGCTTGTCTTCACCGGTCTTTATGTCTTAGGCGGCTGGGGCATCTCGATATTCATTTACTCCCAAATTGAGCTAGAACGTCTAGGGAAGGGAAGCGTAGCAGGGGGCGGCAGAAAGTTAGGTGGGCGGATGACATTAAGAAGTTTGCAGGGACAACATGGCCACAATTAGTACATGACTGGGGTAGTTGGAGAGGTATGGGAGAGGCCTTTGCCCTGCAGTGGGCGTAACCAGGCTGGTGATGACGATGATGATGTCTACGTGTGGTTGCAACATGTATTCCACGATTGCCTGGGTTCTCCTTACCGTGATGAGATTACGTGGCGCGTTGTCCCGAGCTGTGCTTGGTTTCAATCGGCCTCGTTAGCCTGTACAAGTCCAACCGCGGGTTCCCTATTGTGTACGTATTCGTTGGCACCCCAATTCTGTCTCTTCATCTTCATTGGCCAGTTGCGTGCTCCCAAGTCCACGCACTAGGAGACGTCAGCGATGAAAAATATCTTTTTTTTTCCTGATCCGCCGTCATAACGCTGAGTGGCGCGGGCTAACACTCCCGGGGATATTCTTGTACACGTATACAGAAGTCCCCATGCAATCGCACGGAAGCATTGCCGCCACTGTAGCTGAATTGATGAAGAACCACACGCGTAGTACGGAGGATGTGGGTTCGCCTCGCACCTATGGCATCATTTCTTTTCGCCTACTTACTTTTACCGTATAAATTCCAGATTTTCAAAGAAAACTTAACCATTAATTTACGGTGTGCCTTCTCTGGCTTCAACGACTGTTTGTTTATGTGCTTGTTACCATAGAAAATGCAGCCTCACTGACCCCTTCATTCCTCTATCACTTCATGTAAGTTTCAGCTAAAAAAATATGGTCGCACTCTGTGTCTCTAATAATTATTTTGCTTTACTTAGATCGCCTAATTTTACATCTAGCTCTGTAGTATTCTCGGCATCCGTTAGGCTTTGGGTTTCGGTAGCCCATAAGTAATTATTAACCTTATATACTGTTTACGAACTTTCTCTTCATTGACTCTCACTGTCGCATGCTGGGAACAATTAGTGCTTGACAAATTAGTTTCGAGATTCTCATCGGGAATCACCTGTCGAACATATTTAGTGACAGTCTACAGCTATACTTGGTCTGGGTAAATGGACACTGCAGGTACCAGCTCACTATCAATCTCAAACCTTTGGGAATCAAACAAACTGTTAGCGTCCCACTGGTTATCGCCATAGGTAAGTTCGCGAGCGTCAACTAATAAGATAAAGCTCTTTGGAGGAGTAAACAATGCGAATTTAAGCATTCATTCACGTCTAGCGGTGTCCGAAAGTTAAAAGAACAGAGTGCTTGTCACTGTACAGGATTGGATTGAATACACTTAATTAAAGGTCCTGCAGGACGCGCGTCAGCGCACAGCGGGAGTCTCCCAGACAGGGACCGACAGGTTGTCACTGTAGGCTATAGGTGAAGGCATTGTTGTATAAGTGGTCCTTTCGTCCCTGCGCTTACAGTGTTCATATTTGTAAAGCAACTATCTATCTCAGCGTGTGCTCTCGGTTGAAACACGGGCCTCCAGAGTTACAACATTGAGAAACTGCATTTCTTAAGAGTCTCCTCTAAAACTTGTACTTTTTTACTCAATGACGTCGAAAAAACGTGAAGGCAAAACTGCGTTCAAATTTTGCCGATTTACAGTAATATCTTTCTCTCAAGTTTTATAAAGAACATTCCATATTACTTTTTTTTTCTTTTTTGCCGGCGCGTCACGCATAGGGACAAGTCAAGCTTCACTACACGCGTTGGTCTCTGGCCAGCGGAAGCCCATCGCGTGACGCCCATACCGGGTCATCTCTCGAAGCGCCATCTGTCGCAAGAAAGAAGATTAGCGCCGACACGCCAGCACGGGGAGCCATTTCGAGCGCTCCACAAAGAATGGCCCAATCACAATGCATTCGTTCTGCATATACCACGCGCATGTATACGTGCATATGGTGCAAGCGACGAAAGACCAATGCATCGAAACAAAGAAATGAAGAAACAGGACGCGGCCGATTCGACGACGCACCTGAGCGTTTTCGCGCTTAAAGCGACACCTTCGCCCACGAAAGTGAGCATCGTGCACAGCTGTCACGATCACAACATCGCTTCCCTCCTCGCCCCCATCCCCCCCTCCCCCCCACCCAGGCCCACCCACGCAAATGTTTCACGCGAGGCACTAATGGAGTTGGCGCCTTTCGCATGATTACGAAGCGTATAGAGCTTTCCGTAGCGGCGACTACCATGACACGGCACGGTACACGCGAACAGCGATCGTTTGAACAATTTTTTTTTTACGAACCCCGCTGTATTCCGTGAAAGCACTCTTGCACGAACGGAGGTGGCGGAGCGGGTTCTTTGTCGCCTGAAGGCATCGTCGCCTGCCACTTTTCACGCGCACTGGCGACACGATGGCGCTCTTGTCTCGTATGCATGCGGCGAATTGCCGCTGCTTCGATTTCTCCATTATTATTATTTTTTCGCGCGGATTCATCGCATGGGATGATGCACGCGTTGCGGACGATGTTGTTCGGTCACCGCGCGATCCAACCATTGATAGTGCAGGTGCAGAGAATGATTCTTCGTTACATATTCGAAGTGGCTCTCGTGCTTCACGAAGAGCGCTTCTTTTTTCTTTATTTTTTTTTCTTTCTTTCTTTCTTTCGATCAATCACAGGCCCCGTCTCGTCAAGCGCATACTGGGAGTGCCCGTGGGGCGTTCGTTTCTGTTGTGGTCATGTAGGTGTCTGCTTCAACTGCTTTGGATTGTTCTTTCGTTGTTACTTCTTTCTTCATTTCTTTCTCGTGGTTGTTTTCGCTTTCTTTTTCTTTCCGTCCTTTGGTTTCCTTCGTTCTTTTGTTCTAGCTTAGGCTCTTATATATATATATATATATATATATATATAGTCGGCGTCTCATTCGCAAGCGGTTTCCAAGAATCAGGACGCCGTTATGGGCAGCTCAAGTTACGGGAGGCTAATTTGGTGAAGTACTCATGACAATATTATAGTCAACAGAAAACAACGACGTAATGCAGGACAAGAAAAATTAAGACAAAAATACGGAAAAAACATTAGCGGGCCCATTCTACAGATAAACAATAGAAAGCGTGGAAAAATGACGTGTCCTCACATACAAGACACCAAACGTGCTCGTCGCATCAGATAATTCTTACAAACTCTTGTGTCATGCGAACGTTTCCTAAAACGCGCGTACGTGCCTGTGTGGAAGTTTTGATTGATGATACACTTTGTATTGTTTCTTTTCTTGTTTTTACTGTTTATTCTCTGAACTTTGACTTCTGTCCTTTCTTGTTCCTCGTACCGTTATTTCCTGTTTCTTAAAACATTTTTTATTGCCCTTGTATAGCTTCCTGTCTTTAGCTTCATGACTGCCGTGGCTGTTGATAATTTACTTGGGCTTCTCGCTATTACATTCATCAGATAGATCTGTTCCAGTCTTAAATGGCACGTAGCAGGCTTATCAGACTGATTAAAAGCGTCTTCTTTTATCACCGAGACAAGTTGGAAACTAAAGATTCGACATGACAAATTAAATCAAATTACGGGGTTTTACGTGCCAAAACCACGATCTGATTACGAGGCACGCCGTAGTGGCGGACTTCGGAAATTCGGACCACCCGGGGTTATTTAACGTGCATCTAAATCTGAGTACACGGGTGTTTTTTTTTTTCGCATTTCGCCCCCATCGAAAAGCGGCCGCCGTGGCCGGGATTCCATCCCGCGACCTCATGCTTTACGAGCCGACACGATGTGCTCTCGACATTTACTCACCGGTGCAGTGTCCAGCGTGTCCGAGAGATACCGGAGTCTTCGACCCACGACCTTCGCGCCGTCTCGGCAGGGGCTCGCGCCGCAGGGCGCCTGCTCGGTCTGTGTCGAGGAGTGGCCCGTGCCTCGACACGACGTCACCAAGTCGGGCAGGGGCGAGGGCGTAGGAGTGGCCGACAAGCCTGCGTGCAGAGAGAGAGATGTAAGTGTGTTACCGTGTGTTACCGGCCTAACCATGTAGCTTATCGCAGTTATGGCGCTGCTGTGCTTGAGGTCGCAGGTTCGATTCCTCTTTTCCTCATTCGCTACTCACTTGTTGCTCATTCGTTTACGTTTGAGCTGTGGAATATATAGGCAGCTTGCTACAAGGAAATAAATTAGAATTATCAGAAAAGTTTGTTGTGAACAGACTCCATTACAGCTGGCGAAATTGAACACCGCGTCAGAAAAGGCTGCACTCATATTCCCAGCTCACTAAACTCGCACTTCTTGCAATTTGAGAGAATGTTGATACAAGTGAAACTTGCGCTATGGCAGTGGAGCTTGAGAAGCTTATTAGAAACCGTTCAACGAGAGATGAAATGAAAAACTATAGCAAACTGTTGTAGCTGACATTTAAAAAAAAAATATGGGGTTTTACGTGCCAAAACCACCTTCTGATCATGAGGCAGGCCGTAGTGGAGGACTCCTCAAATTTTGACCACCTGAGGCTACTTAACGTGCCCCTAAATCTAAGTACACGGGTGTTTTCGTATTTCGCCCCCATCCAAATGCGGCCGCCGTGGCCGGGATTCAATCGCGTGACCTCGTGCTCAGCAGCCCAACACCACAGCCACTGAGCAACCACGGCGGGTGCTGTAGCTAATATTCTAGTGGACATTAAGAGAAATAAGTATAGTTAGGCAGGTAGCGTAATGCACAGGACAGATAGCCATTGGTCTGCTGGAGTAAGAGAATAAGTGGCCAAGGTAAGAGAAACGAAGGCAGGGATGACAGAGAACACGGCGGAGGTGCAAAATTTTCAGGCATAGAATGGAGGTTACAGGGATAGAATGGAGTGATTAGAGTTCGCTGGTAGAGGCCTTCGCCATGCAGTGGATGAATACTAGGCTTTTAAAGATAATGGATTATCATATGCATTAGGGAGAAAAGGGGAATCGGGCATGTTTTCAATATGAAATAAAAAATTCCATATTGGTATGGATGAAAATACTGCACACTCCGTATTTCTGATGGGCGTGCACTTGAATTAAGGACAAGAACTCTGCAATATAAGTCCCGCAGTACGAACTACTGCACCTTAAGTAGCAACTACCTTTTGTTTAGAAAAATAATTGTTGAGCTCCGCAAGTTGTTGACATGCGCCTGTATTTCAGAGTGAGAAAATGAATGTTACATTAGCGTAAGAGATCAAATCGCATGAATAGTTAACGAAATTCCAGAAATATTCAAGCCTCGCCTTTCCGAAAAAGATCTGCGAAAGACGTGGAGTCAAAATTCCTCAACACCTAAGCAAGTAACTGTCGTCACCCTCAAAAGTCTTTTCACTAACGACATAGCGAGAATGAACGGAAATTAATGAAAAATTCTGAGCTGCCGTTATCAGTGCATCCCTCTGGAGTTAAAACATCAAGTCGTCTTGGCGTCTGTGGGCAAATAAGTTGTGACGGCGCATACCCAACGATGCTATCCTGCGCTTGCTTGCATACAAGCTCGAGGCCATCGCAAGAAACATTTTCCAATTCCCTATTCATAAGCCGGAAAGCAATCCACGAGCCAGCCAGCGTCTCAACACGCGAAAGTTTTCGAGAGAGTGCAGTAACACCACTTGCAGGGATTTTGGCGATGAGTACAAGCCACGTCGACTCAGAGACGCATGCAATTATACACGCATCAACGAAGAGCATGTTCCACTCAGGAGGCAATGCATATTTCATTCTCGCTTCTTGCAGTCTTACTGCCAGCGGTGGCCATACATTCTAGTCGACACAGCTTTGAGCATCTGTCACTCACAAAACTAAATTAGCGACACGGACGACGCATTCATACACTGGCGCGGGCTCAAAAAGAATCGAAACGGAGCCACAAACAAGTTTTCGTTCCTTGGTCCTATTATTTATTAACAGCGCAACCGCTCACCGCGTTGAAAGCACGTGTATACGTGGACGACACACGATTGCATATCGCGCTGGTTCTTTAGCAGGCGCCGTGGCCAGGTGTTCAATTATAAAGAAACCGCACGCATGACTCGCTGTCACGGTATATAAAGCTCACGGTCTGTTTGTCACCGAATTAAAACCGCGAGAAGAGTGTTTTGACAAGGCACGGGAAGTGGCTCTTGCATGATTGATGGCGGCAAGAGATGTGTCTCGCGCCTGAAGCTTAGCGCGTGCCTCTCGTGGGGCTAAACAGCAAGCTGGAAGAAAAAAATGCATAAATCTGCGGTGTGTCTTCCGAGTTACGCGAATAATAAACTGCGACGTCGTCATCACCATCGTCGTCTTATTCATCGTGAGCATACTTTTATGTGCACTGCAGGACGAAGTTCCCTCCCAGTGATCTGGGAGAGAAGTATTGTGCTAACTGATTCCAAGTTGCGCCTACAAATTTCCCAATTTCATCACCTCACCAAAATTTCTGCTGCCCTCGAGTGTTGCTTCCCTTCCTTTAGCAACCATTCTGTAACTCTAATGGTCCACCGGTTATCTACCTTAAGCATTGCATGGCATGCCCAGCTCCATATTTATCTCTTAATGTCAAATAGAATATGGGCTATTTGCGTTTGCTCACTCATTCACACAGCTCTCTTACTGTGTCGATGTTACGCCTTATATTTTTCGTTCCATAGCTCTTTGCGGGGTTCTTAACTTGTTGTCGAGCTTCGTTGTTAACCTCTAAGTGTCTTCCCCATATGTTAGCACCCCTAGAACGCAATGATTGTACGCTTTTCTTTTCAACGACAGCGGCAAGCTCCCAGTCATGATTTGCTAATGCCTGCCGTAAGCACTCCAACCCAATTTTATTCTTATGAAACTTTTTCATATCAGGGTCCCCTGTGAGTAACTGACCGCAACGCAGTGGATGTTTATTCGAAAAGGCGATTTACTCAAGAACAATATGCATCATTACCGCAATTTATCAGAGCTATGCTGACCGAATTGATGCAAAGCAGAAGAGGTGCTTGCTTGAAAAGTTTCTTGTTTGGTTCATATTTTCTCCCAACCCTGCTAAAGGGAACGTGCTAACTTTCTTATTTAATACAGAGAACTATAACTGTCCCGTGGCACGTGATCTTGTCAAGGGGCTGTTACCCATGTAACTTCCAGCACGTTTTTTGTTATTTCTTTTTTTTTCGGTGGTTATATTTCTAGGTCGCGTAACACCGTCCCATTGGGTTTGGAATCGACATGACAGTTTCATCATTTGAGGATTCAGTAAAAATCACTTCTTCAGTGCGTTAATGGCAGTTCAAAGCGTACGAGGCGGCGTATGACATGCATAAGTAGTATTGCTACTACTATTGCTACTACTATAGTGCTAATAATAATAATAATGTTAATTGCGATGGTGGTGGTTTTGATCACAAGGTCAGAAGACGAAGGAGAAATGTCTAGAGTAAATGACCTCGTTTGTAGCTTTTAATTTCGAGCAAAGGCATTTAATAAATATTCGTTGGGATACGCATTGCCACAGATAGCATCATATGCTGAAACTTATAACCCAATTAGTTCTGCTCAGGTCTACATTGTCTACGTAATTATGGCCTTCACATCTCGTGCCACCGTTTAATATGCTAACTAAGCGCCCTTCTAACAACGTACCTAATGGAACATGAAAGGTAGTGGTACCTGTTGTGCTACACACCTCGATGTCATATTTTGTGACGAAAGTATGACTAAAATTTGCAAACATTATGACTGAACAACCCTTTTTTTTTCTAATCTGACATTGTTTCAATATTGTCTATATTGGACACCATACCAAATTTTAAGGCAATCTTTTTCTTCACGGTGCACAATACAGCCTCGAAGCAAAGCACGCGGTAGCTAGCACCAAATGCGGTAACAAGACTCTGCAGTAATATTTAGAAATTATCCTAGTGCGGACGCTCGTATACTAACCGAAACTAAAGAATATATACTTTCTTGTTGAATATTGCTGTGTTATTATCTCGCCATCTTAAATTTTGGGTTCAAGGGTAGCCGCATTACATAGGCGTATGACCTTTCGCAACCACATTTCGTTGCGAACGACATTACGGTCAATGTCTTTAGGTGTTACGCATGAGCACGCCATCAATCTAATAACGTTTAGAAGTTGACACACAAAACGCACGATATCATTCCTCGAGCACGTGCTGCAGGGACAACATACTTGGATCCTCACCTTGATGGAGACGGTCCAAAATGAGGATATCATCCATGGCGAGTGGTAAAGGTGCGACGAAGAGGAACTTCCCGCCGGAATGCGAGCCACAAACGCCGGGGGTCCTCACGTGACCCGAGTCATAGGCACACGGCACGAGCGAACGCACCATGCCTCCGTTAGAACGTTCCTTGTAGCGGGGCCGCGGTAGCCAACACTCGCCGACGCAGCACGCAGTCGATGTATCGAGGACCACCGAGCGCGAGCCGAACCGCACCCGAGGAGCACCACATGCGTTTTGAGCGCCCGCCATGAGTTTTCTCACGCGAGGGGAATTCCCGGGCCGCCTCCCGTGAGGGTAAACAGAGAGAGGGTGGAGAGAGAGAGGAAACCTAGCGGGGAAAGGGCGCGAGTCCCGGGTTTTCGCTCTCCGAAAGGTGGTGGCGCCACCGTCGAGAGGGGAGCGGCGCGTCCGTATAGGGTTGGCGGGGAGCGTTGCGAACGGAATTGGGGAGCTCAGAGGCGCGGATTCTTTCCTGCCTCTACGTGCTCATTACCGTTCCGCGCGTAGAGTTTTCCGCAAAAGTTACATGAGGAGAACTGTGGTGCCAGCAGCATCTTCGGGAACCGCAAGCGTGGTGCTTCAACCACCATTAGGAATAGTGAAGGACTCTGGCCTAAACTTCTTCCTTCTGTCTTCAACGGGCTTTCGCAGATTTGGCGACATTTGAAATTGATTGCATTCAACAAAATACAGAGTTGTCAATACAACAACTTGCAATAATTATGCACGTGCGCAGAAATTTATTGCGTTGCTGTGTACACAAAACAATGACCAATTTGCCGGACATTAAGGACATTAAGCTGTGCAATGACAAAACACAAATACAGGTGAAACAATTAACCTTTGACAAAGCTTCCAACTTACTATATTCTATATACGTCCATTTTCGCGAAGTCTTTTACCTCGTTCATAAATTATGCAAAAAAAATAAAATGTGCAGAAGCTCCAAGTTCTAAGCAATCTTTCACTTGCGGTAAAGTTGAGTGAGCATCAGGTCGTGCAATCCTGCACGAAATGCGCCTGACCCATTACATCACAGCTTATGAGTGGTGATCTAATACTCGGCTTTGATCGAAATGGCGAGGTAGAAAACCTCGCCATTTGAATCAATAGCATGAGAAAGAAAGAAAAAAGTAGGAGATGATATACAGATAGATTATCCAGAATAAATTTTCCGTTGACTGCTACTCACTACACGTGCGCGAAAGGGTAGGAGACAATAGAAAAAATGGTTTAAACGGTGGTGGAAGAGGAAATGTCCGCAAGTACCTGTTGGGACATTTGACAAGATCTTCTAGAGAAAAGATGGCGCCCTATGGCTGCGGAATCCGCAGTTCACGCTTGAGTGAAGTTCCTCTTTTTTAAAAGTGGAGCATTTGATTTTAGCCTCTTTATTTAATATAGAGAGAAAAAGAAAGAAAGCATCTAGCGTAAAGCAGTCATGACACTTTGTTTATTCGTGTTAAAAGCCGAAATTCGTCCCATGATGAGAAGCAATTACATGCGATAGCTGGCGCAATCTGACGAGCCGTTTGTCCAGCACTACTCCTTACGGTATACTGCTTGGAGCAAACACACCACGCATGTGCGCGCGATCAATGTCTTTTCGATTCTACAAAGGCTTAAGTCACCGACGTCTGTAGTCCGAATCGTGTTCGTTTGTGTAGGGGGCGCTACGCGGTGGTGGACAATCGGAGGAGAGACACCACTCTCTCTCTTGCTGCTCTTTTGAAGTCCGTCATTCGCCTTTGCCAATCATTTCACCTGCATTCCTTCACCTTGGCGGTGGCCTATCGATCAGCTGAAGAGTGCGGCGCCATCGTATCTTATTAACGGGCGCTAGTGACACAGCGAACGCTGTAAATTAGCTGTTAAGGAGAGAGTAAGTAAAAATGTAACTCGGCTACCCTATTAGTCCTCTGTCTGCAATTGTAAAGAAATCGGTGGAAGAATTGTAATGAACTTAATGAAGCTAAGGATGACATGGCAGCGAGCTTTATGAAACATCCAAGTACTGTCCACCCCACTACAGAAGTGCTTTTACACTTCACATTCCTCCACGTGTTATGACGAATGGCAGGCCCACGCACACAATTCAGATCGAGAGCTTAGTCCAGAGCTTAGAAGAGAAATACGCCACTGGCTACGTCGTCAACAAAACACCACTCACGACAAGCACTGATCTAAGCGTCTATCAAGAAGTCATTTCACAAGTAGTTCACATTTTCTTTTTTTCGCGTGTGTCTCGTTGAACGCGGTCTCAACATTCCATGTATGCTAATTAAATACTCGCCTGCCTCGTCTTCCTAGTTACACAGCGAGAAACGTTACATCGGAGCTCCCTGCAACAAAAAAATGCCTCCGGCTTCTGACGAACGCTCGCTCGCCTGCAAGCGTGTCTCTCTCAGTGGGCGGCCAATAGTGAAACAGACCGCGGCCAATGAGCGCCCCCTTTCCGCTCCCGCGCTCCCTCTGGTGTCCAGCGCCCGTATACGCCGCTAATCGATCGCCCTGCACTTCGCCTCTCTCCTCTCGGTCAAAACTCGGTTTTCGGGCAGCCGTGTCCCGTGGGGGAGGGGAGGATGGCGGGGAGGAGGCTTATCAAATTAGTGCTGACACGGCTAGCGAAGCCGAGGCTCTTTAGACGCGTTGCTGGGTTGCGACTGTGTTGCACGCTCCCCCCGCTGACACTCCGTCCTGCCTCGCTGGCTGTTGCGCCCGGCAGCGTCTGGCCCCCTGCCTTCCCCTGCACACTGTTGCTACCGCGTTCTTCGTTCCTTTGTACGAAAGGAAACAGCCGGCTCTCTCGCAGTGTGTGCAGAAAGGTGGCGATGAATGTAGACGGCGGGGCATTGAATGGGTGCCGTAACGTCTTCGTAGGTTTATTTCGGCCTGCAATAGGAAGGGGGGGGGGGTGCTTTTTTTTTTTGATATGGTATGGTATGGCATGGCATCGTAAAACTTTATTGAAGTCCTGCAGATCGTGAGTTGTTTTTTGGTACCTCATTTTAATTTGTCTTTAATTATAAAATATTTGTTTCTAAATACGCACTAATTTTTAGCATGCGGAAAGAGACAGTCATTACCATTTGGTTGAAAATGTCAAAACACAATGAACGTATCATGTAATGCTAAATAAGGGGGACAAGCTGTACAGGACATCTATTCCTTTCTCTTCCTCTTCTTTCGTCTTCTTTTTTGTGCATCTGTATGTTCCTACTGTGTTTCTATGATCATATATGGGCTTTTGAAGATGCGCAGTTCATCCGCATTAATGCACATTATTTCTTTCTTTATCTCTTTCTCCTTTGTGTTTCCTTCATTCTTTTACGCGTTTGATGTAAGCGCGGAAAAGGGTCACCTGTGCGTTAACTACAGCGAGCCCGTAATTTAGGCGTCGAATAAAAGAAATCAGGGATGTGGTAGATATTAAAATGCTTTTTATCACACGTTCCAGTTTGGCCAGTCCTTAGGCAGGAATGATAGCCTCATCTGAAATAAGAAAGCAGCTCTCTACGCGCCGTTTGCCAGTAGGCTGTGGTTTCATCGCAGTTTCACAGACTATATATAGAAGCAGTTATAGTTAACCGAAATCATCAAAGTCACTGCGTTGATTTGTCGTTTCCGATTTAAAAAAATACAGATACAAGTAATCAGGTTATGAACTGTTAGAATCAAAAGCTCTTCTTTATTATTATTTCTGCGTGTTCCAAGAACTGTCTTTCTAAATTTGGCTAGGTAATTATGTTACCTCGGAGCTGCACTTACTCAGATAACTAAAAAAGAAAAAAAAAGGCCGCTACTTGACACGGGCACTCAATCGAAACTGTAAAAACACTGCATTATCCGAACAAAATTTTTAAAAACAATGTATAACTTACTTTCTTAGTTCACAAAATGGTTTTAATTGGTGGCATTAAATGTAGCATGCCAAAATAAGGAAATCTCATCTCGTGTGACCCAAATTAAACCTTGCGCAAGATAACCGCTGGAAAGATAGAATGTATAATGATCGCGTGGTTGCAAGAGGGTAATAGAAAACTTCAAATTGGGGAGGAGGAGGAGGAGGAGGAAAAACTTTAATCTGGTCCTGTACAAGGTGTTGCCACCTGCCTGGCTAGTTCCATGTTGGGACCGGGAGGTCAAGCCTCCTAGCCCTATCACGGGCGTACTGGACAGCCAGGACTTGAGGGATATGATCAGGAGATCTGATCATTCCTAAAAACCGATTCCGGGAAATGCCAGGGCCGAGCGACCCACACTCCCAGAGCAGATGTCCAAGCGTGCATATCTCCTGTTTGCATGCTTTGCATATAATATTCATGTCTGTAATGTTATACCATTTCTTTATTTGTGCAGGTGAATAATAAGACTCTGTCTGTAATTGTCTAAGTGTAACTGCTTGTGCTCTGTTTAGCCTATAGTGAGGGGGTGGAAACTCCCTCCTTCCCATGTAGTAATGTTTTGTAATTTCATTGTATGTAATGAGCGTATCTCTATGTAAGTTCTCCAATCCAGCAGAATCAAAACCATATGTAAAAGCGGCCCGGTCTGTAAGGTCGCGGGCGACGCTGTTGGCCGATTCATTTGGATTGACGGGAATGCCATCAAGTGAACCAAGGTGCGCCGGGAACCAATAAATGTAACGTGTAACATTTGTTTGCCTTTTGTTAATTATTCTCGCAGCCTGCGGGGCAATCTTTCCCCTATTGAAAGCTCTAATAGCCGTTTTCGAGTCGCTATATATTTCGATGAATCTATCGTCTGTTAGTGCCAATGCAATGGCAACTTGTTCAGCGTCTTCAGGTTTGTTAGTGTAGACCGTGGCGCAGTTTGTGCAATTGCCCTGGTGATCTACTACCACCGCCGCGAACTTAGTTAGATCTTTGTAGGCAGCCGAATCGACAAAGCAGGCTCCTCTGCCCCCTTTATCCATTTTCTCGATTAACGCCCTGGCTCGTGCGACTCTCCTGTTGATATTATGTTTTGGGTGCATATTCCTGGGTAGAGGTGCGACGATTATGTTGTTTGCGAATTCTTGATTAACTTTAACGTACTGTGCTGAATCCGTAATGGGGTTGATCATGATCTTGTCCAGGATTGATCTTCCCGTGCTGGTTGTAGATAGTCTCGCTATTTGTGATGTTTCTTGAGCCTCCGCGATCTCCATGGTCGTGTTGTGTATTCCTAATTTGAGCAGTTTTGCAGTGCTGGTTCGAATTGGGAGCCCCAATGCGCTTTTAACAACCTTCTTGATCACTGCGTCAAGCTTTTTGAGTTGAGACTGCGTCCAATTGTACATGGCAGCGGCGTATGATATATGACAGAGTACGAATGAGTTGATTATCCTGATGAGGTTATCTTCTTTCATGCCCTTGTGTCTTCCTGCCAGGCGCCTGATCATCCTGCACGCGTTATCCGTTTTAAGGGTGATTTTCTTCACCTCGGTATGGTTTCCACCGTTTGCATCAATGAAAAAGCCTAGTACCCTGATCACGTTGACTCTGGGTATATTGGCACCATTTTCTGTATGTAGGTGTATATTGCTTTCCGATAGAGGTTTCCAGCCCTTAGGCCTGCCCCCCTTTTCACGTCTATAAAGTAGTAACTCCGATTTGTGGGGGGAGCACCTGAGTCCAGTGGGCCTCAGGTATTCTTCCACCGTCTTGATCGCTTCAGTCAGTGCGTCCTGTATCTGCCCTTCACTGCCACCAGCACACCATACAGTGAGATCATCAGCATATATGGTATGGTCAATGCCGTTAATCTTGCCCAGCTTTCTGGACAGACCAATCATGCACAGGTTGAAAAGGACGGGAGAGATCACCGATCCTTGGGGGGTTCCTCGATCTCCGAGCTGAACCACTTCCGAGTTTGTGTCTCCGACCTTTATCTTCGCCGTGCGTGCTTCGAGAAAGGATTTGATGTATTTAAACATCCTCAACCCGAGTCCAATGTCTTCTATCGTTCTGAGGATGTACTCATGCTTGATTCTGTCGAACGCTTTTTCCAAGTCTAATCCCAATATGGCCTTAGTATTTCTAGAATATCCGTCGAGTATGTGGTGTTTAATTTGCTTTATGGCATCCTGCGTGGAAAGTGCAGACCTAAAACCCAGCATGTTGTGAGTGTATATATTATTGTCTTCTAAGTGGTCTTTTAGCCTGTTAAGGATTGCGTGTTCAGCGACCTTCCCCACGCATGATGTAAGTGATATTGGCCTTAAGTTGTCCAAGCTTGGAGGTTTACCCGGTTTGGGTATTAGTATAACCTGTGAAGTTTTCCATTCTTCTGGGACTTCGCCTGAGATCCATGCTTCATTAATGAAGTCTGTCAGCGATTCAATGGACGGCTCATCGAGATTTCTAAGTGATCTGTTTGTTACTCCATCAGGACCGGGGGCTGAATTTCGATTTAGTTCACTTAACACCCTCCGGATTTCGGATATGGTGAAGGGTTGGTCGAGTTCCGGTTGAGCGGCTCCCCTGTATTCTGATGGAAGTGGCTGGTCCTGCTCATTTCTAACTGGTAGGTATTTGTCAATTAGTTGTTTGGTAACTGTTTCGATGGGCTGATCCCTAAGGGCTACGTGTATGGCTCGGGCAAGGCTGTGTCTTTGGTTGGCTTTAGTGCCTTTTTCATCCAGCAGATGCTTGATCAATTTCCACGCCTTGCCGTTCCTGATTTGCCCATCGATTGACTCACAAAACTCGTCCCACTGTTGCTGGCAGAGGGTGTTACAGTATTGTTCGATTTGTTTGTTAAGTTCTGCGATTCTTTTTCTGAGCCTACGATTTAGCCTTTGTGCCCGCCACCTTCGGGTTATGGCTTCCTTGGCTTCTATTAAGTGGGCAAGTTTCGAGTCCATTGCCTCTACATTAGTATCTGTAACAATTCGTTTGGACGCTGTTTTGATGTCCCTTCTGATGCCCTCACACCAGTCTCTGAGATTGAGTTTGGTGGTTTCTTTTCCGCTTTGGGCTCTTAATTTACGAAAAAGGTCCCAATCTACGACCTCGAATTCTCGAGTTCGGCCTTTCTCAACTTCCAGTGTGACTTCTATTACGTAATGATCGCTGCCAAAATTCATGTTTGTATTAGTCCATGAAACATGCTCTGTGTTCTTAATGAACGTAAGGTCAGGTGTGGTGTCTCTGCAGACAGAATTGCCAAGCCTTGTAGGATGTGTCTTATCCGTGACTAAGACCAGGTCTAGCTCATCCGCGTGATTCCACAGATTCCTGCCCTTGGCATTCGTCCTAACGTAGCCCCATAGCTCGTGGGCTGCATTGAAGTCTCCTAATATAATCAGAGGTCTACTTCCAGCTAAATTAGTAGCCTTTTCGAATAATCTCTTGAAGTGTTGTTTCTGGTGTTTCGGATTACTGTAAATGTTGAGTACGAATAAGCTATTGTTCCTTTGATTTTTGTGTGAAGTTGGTACTACAACCTCAACCATGAGGTACTCTAGGTTTTTGTCTATGACGCCTAATTCATGTGGGATGTGTGTAAGCTGCTTATTTACAAGCACGTACAGGCCCCTACCGAACGTTTGACACTCTATGGCTCTGTATCCAGTGAGTGTGACATATCCATATCCTGTCTCTTGAAGTGCGATAATATCCGGTTTAGACTGAAGTGACCTAAGGTATTGCTGGATGATGGAACGTTTGTTATTGTACCCCCCGCAATTCCACTGCCATATTCGAAATTCCCTCTTATTGTGAGCCATATTGCATATTCATCTCCCCCGCCTGGGGAGTTAGTGTAGCTCTGAGGAATGACGACCCGCATTGTTCCCTTACGTCCATTGACATAGTCATCATTTCCAGGGTTTTAATTCTTTCGCCAAAAGCCTTCAGTCCCTCCTTAGGGTCATTCAGTGCCGTCTGTATATGGCCTACATTCATTGTCAACTGTGAGACACTGTCCATAAGCATCTGCATGTTGTCTTTAAAAGACGCCAGCGCTTGTTTGACTTCCTCCATCTGTGTTTCAGTGTTCTTGAGTTTACTTTCAACAGCCCTACGCTTGGCTGACATTGGGCCTTCACCAGCAGGCGCCGGGACTGGGGCTTCTTTGCGTGTATTAGTGCTATCTTTGTTTTCTGCTTGTTTAGCCTCGCTTAAGAGTTTCCTTATTGCCGTCATCTCTCTAATCATGTTCTGATTCATTTCCCTTAGTTCTGCATTCTCTTTCTTAAGTCTTTCTATTTCACGATCCTTACTTTGCTCTGGGGGTGGGTCACAAAGCATGGCACTTACCGGATCGGTACGCGCGTCGTCGGCCCAGATAAGTCTTGTTTTATTGTTGTCCCGGTGAGGAGGCGTCTTGTCCGCTATGGCCGTTCCCTTGACTTTGTCGGCCCATGTGGATCCGTTGATTCCTTCCCCGGGTTTCGATGCAGCCTGTTGGCTCCGATCTCTTGATCCGGATCGCGTCCTGGATTGGGATCTGGATCTGGGTCGGGATCTGGACACGCTTCTTCCCCTGGAGCGTGAGCGACTGCGGGACCTGGACCTGCCGCGGGACCTTGAGCTTGGCTGCGTGTCGTTATTGTCCTTGTTGACGTTGGTTGCTAGTGCTCTTTCGTTTCTCCGTTTTCTGACCACGTATGGAGTTGTATAGCGCTGCTTACACACTTTGTCCGCAGTTGGGTGTGGGCCACCACACAGTTCACACCTGGGTTGGCACTGATGTTTGTCAGTCGGATTCACTGCACCACAGCCTCGGCATATTCTCTCTTGCGGAGACGGGCACACATCAGCTCTGTGACCGAGCCGACCGCAAGCGTAGCATACGTCGACTTGTTTCTTGTATAGTGAACACCTTACAAGGACCGGGCCATATCTGACGAAATTCGGAACCTTGTGTCCATCAAAGGCGATGATCACCGTACCGGTATTCTTGATTCTTTTAACGGCGAGAGCCAAAGGGTTTCTTGAGTTGACTATGTTCTTCTCCAGCTCCGTCGGGCCATCTGCTAAGTCAACGTTCCTTATCACTCCCTTGCACGTGTTGTGAGGTGCAGCCTCATATGCGTTGATCTCGAAGCTGCATCCATTCAGGTTAATTGACCTGATTCTCACATATTTCTCAGCATTCTCTCGTTGCGGCGTACTCGCCACAATTATGTTTTGGTTCACGTTCGGGCATATGATGTCTGATGCAATGTGGTCCGAGCTTAGACCAGCTGCTTCAACGATGGTTTTGCCTATCTTGGTAGAGCCAATCTTGCTAATATTGAGTCCGCCGCGTGGTCGGAGTATGATTTTAAAGTGATCTTTCGGCAAGTATGGCATTCGGGATGCCGTGGCGACCCTGTTCTTGACTCGACTGCCGTTCTCGAATGTTCTAGGCGACGTAGCCATATGAGGCCTAGCTCCGGCTGAATTGCCGCTAACAGCGGATCTGGTAGAAATTCGCCTAGAAACTGCTGCCTGCCATCCGTACTCTTCGGTGCACTTGTCGGGAGGTAGTTCCTCCCCATCCATCATGACTTGCATGCCTGACTCGCCTCCAATTGCCACACTCAGGCAGCACCTGGCCTAGCGCGGCGGCAATGGTGGCTGCTCGAAAAAGTCTCTTAAAATGTGAATAGTCGACCCACCGTAGAAATCCTGGTGTCACCGTAATCCTCTTGATGCTAAGCGTCGATTGATGTAACCGAACCAAGGATACACTCAGACTAATGGGTCGAAACCGATGTTGAAAGCGGGAGCCGATCTTTCTCCATGTTCTTCGATGCTTCTTCTTCTTCGTCCCTCTTCAAATTGGGGCGATGTGTGTAGTACTGCGGCTGTCACCGTGAAGCCTTTGCTTACTGCCAGTGGCAGTGAATGATGTACCAAGAACCGGAACCGCCTCAAATTTCGCACTTCTAGTCACAATGAACTTATGCCAAGTTTTTCATAACCCGTCGTGGTGCGTGGTGACGTGTAGTGGCTTTGGCGTATCACTACTAAGCCCGGGAGCGCATGATTAAATCCCAGCCGCCAAGCTTAAAGTTCCGGATTCCCCCGCTACTGCGCGCCTCATAATCACAATGTTGCTTTGACACGTTACGTCCCAGAATTTAATTTGCATTTGATTGCCTCATGTCAAAATGACACCGTAAAGCTTATATGCTATAGCATTTTTTTTTATTCTCAGGTATTTAGGAGATGTTGTCACCTTTAATTGGCGCCGGCTGCTCCTCTTCATATAGGGATTTTAAAAAAAACGAGTAAATCGTAACAAAAATAGTGAAATCATACCAACATTAATTTTCGTAATATAAGTACACTACTGCCACACTGTAACTGAAAGACAACTCCAAATCATAAAAACCCAGAGTCCAGTCACGCGTAAGTAGGCTAATGCCACACTAAAACGAGCCAACTCAGTAACACAGAAACACAGAATCCAATCACATATGCGCACTTAAGTAAACACAAAGTCCAGTCACTTAGCTAGACTAAAATAAGGGCACATAATAAATCACGGATTACAGTCTTATGACGTTACAAAAAACCAGGTATTGGATTGGCCAAAGTCGGGTAAAAGGAAAACATAGAATGCGTGCTATCAAATTTAAACACTCTATTCAATGTTTTCCGAGAATATCCCTCGCTTCTAGAAATTCTCGAAGGGCCACTAAAGCTAGTCTTTGCAATGAGTATGTTGGCCAAGGATCGCATTATTATAAATATATTTCTGGTATACTATTAGTGAAAAGGAAAAAAAAAGCTATACACCAAGTGATATCCTGCCGAGAATGGAGGCAATGTTCGCTTTCACGAAAGACAGTTCGCGTTTTCCGATTTTTCGTGGCCATGCATCTTCTCTAAGAAAAAAAATATGGTAAAACTTTCGCTTGGCAAGTTCTTTCGTATGCGTCGCGTCTACGGGTGGTGCAAGCCAGTGGTAATGCTCGGCAAGACAACGGAAACAGCAGTACTGAGAACAATCCGATCCTGTAATAATGGCGCCGGGAGTATACGAGCAACAGATCTGCTCATAAACAGCAAGTACAGGGAATACGCTTGCCAACACTGAAGCTACACGATAGTCCCCACAAATTTGGACAATCTCCTTGCGCGTAAAGGCGTGCTTGCCTCGTCTTCCGATCCGGGGAAGCCGCGCGAGTCATTTGCTGCGCTGTCGGAGGTCGACAGTTATCGGTATTTATGACGAGTATTACCAACTCCAGTCGTGCTAAGAGCCATAACAATAGCACGCCAGCTCAGCGACAGTCTCCAGGGAACTGTCGCACCCGAAACATTTAGATAATCTGATTTGACTCCACCCGGCCTACACACTAGGTGACCGCCCTTATAAGCTCAGCGGGTCGGGTGCATTTTTTATTGTTTTTACAGGCTTCCCTAAAATAAGAATAGAAATAGAAAAGGTCTGGAAGAAGCGCGTTTTTCTAGGGTGCTACATTAGGTTTCAAAGCGATAAGAACCACAGGTGCGGAGAATTCACGTAAAAATTCAGTAAGCTGCTCAGTTCCTTGTCTTACCCAGGCCTTATGGCTGTGTTCGACTTCGAGCAATAGCGGGCTTGAAATCGCTGATCATTTACGTAATTGTGTTAGTGTGATTAGATTGACGGGCACGTTTTACAGCGATGCTGAGAACCGGCAATGCGCCATTAGCGACACCTAATGGCTGCGTTTTTAAGGAAAGTGTGCGGAGCCATTGTTAGACAATGCGATTATGCTGAGTCACCTGCTGTAACGTTATGGGCACCTATAACAACGTAAACTTAACATGGATAATTGGGCCTTCAAGTTTTCCTTGAGCATTCGTTGAGCACAGTAGTGTTTTGATCACGCATAATTCGAAGGCAATTTCAGAATATGTTTCTGCGAGAGCACATAAAATGAATCGCGGCTGCCATTTTTAGTTGGCTTCGCGGTGATACTTTAGTGGCATTGTGTGTAGGTGAAGATAAATCTGTTGTCCTGTCTGCGCCAGTTGTCTTGCTCTATATCTTTAGTCCCAACTGGACAGTGGTCCGGTCATGACACCAACGGCTTGTATGGTCCAGCGTAAGAGTTGAGCGCCCCGAGTCTGCTTGCAGACAGCTGTCAGACAGTGTGCAGCGTCGGTCATCAATCAGCGAAATTCGCAGCTGCCAAAAGATTTCTGCCGGTCCGGCACCTTCTGCTCCACCACCGACTAGCTTGTGGTCAGTTGAGGTGGCCGGCTCCGGATTTGCTACTTTAGTGTCCTTTCTTTTTTTTTTAAATATCGAGGCGTAAAAAATAATAGCATGTGCACAGTGAGTAGCGGTTCCGGGGGTCACCCCCTTTTGGTAATGGCCATACGGGCATATAAGCGTTCGTCAAAACGTTCACCTTCTTTTTGTTACTGCTGTCCAGCTGCAAGTACCGGTGGCAAGCTGGACTCTTAGCTTTTCTTTCTTTTATTTGCTGCGAACGGACACAATTGTCCGTTGTCGTTAGATGTCGCTATAAAGCTTCTGAGCAATGGTTGTTTTGTTTTGTTAATATGACAGCCGTCTGGAGTCCGCAACTGGCTATATGCAATGCGCGTCAATTCATTTTAGCATGCCTTCATCACCGTGTTGTCATCAAGACAAAGAACAAAGAAAAGAAAGCTTTATGATGCACCACCGTGACTGTGATCTGAGCTCAATTACGCCGCTGCAGAAATATGCACTCGGAATGTGGGCTTTCTTAGTAGCACCGAGCTAATGGTCTCTAATTCATTTGTGTGTGGTGTTCAGCGCAGCACGAAATCTCGGTACCCCTAGCCCCAAAGGACTACAATGGAGCCGTTGCAGACGTTCAGTAGCATAAGCATTTTATAAACACGATTGGACGCACATTCAATATAGTGAACGATACGCGATAAGTAATCAATTTAATAACAACAGAACAACATTAGGAATATTACAAAAGAAGTGCAGTGCCAATGAAAAGAATGCTTTGACTGCTTCCTCGGGTAAGCTGCCTGCGAGTTATGCTAAAGGAGCGCTAATGTAAAAAAAAAAAAACCGGGTACTTTTAATTTTTTTTCCCGCTTATCATTGGCGTGCAGAGGCATGAAGAACGTATGTTCATCAGCTGCGCGCTTTAGGTCTCGAAACACAGTAATTGTGTACCTGATCACACGCAACATACATATTCTATTAAGCAGCACCTTAAACAGCGCGACACAGCACACAGCAAAGAAAAAAAAAACACACGACAGAGCACTGACTGACATGTTTAGAAATGTGTACCAAGCAGCACAGGTGAACGCATTGTATACGTATCGATGTCCACTAATTGTGACAATGCGTATATATATATATATATATATATATATATATATATATATATATATATATATATATATATAGATAGATAGATAGATAGATAGATATACACCAGACAGAAGAAACAGGAAGGAAACAGGGCGTTTTCTAAGAGGTCTGTATACTTCTACAATTTAGAGCGAAAGATATCACTCTAAACATCACTTGAAATTTTCAGGCAGGTGTCATTATATCCGTAAAGTCATCTGTTTTTGCTGTCCCAATCGACTTTCTTGGACACTGCCAAAGACGCCCTCCTTCCAATATATAGACAGATAGGATTTTTTTTTTCTTACAGTTGTCTTCGGGACCATTTCTTTCTCCTCCGCTCACCCAACAGTATAACTCACAATAATAAGAGATGCTCAAGCTTGTCGCCCACACGACTCCCATCCTAAAGTTATCGATAAGACGGGCAATCAAGAAACAGGCTACCGCACGCATCTGTCACCCCGAAACCATCAATTACCTGAACTGTCGACAGGCAGACCAGATATTTTCTCAGCGCAAGTAGAACTGTCGGACACCTGATTCGCTTCGCGAAAGGAAGAATTTGAAAAAAAACGAAACAGCAGAAAAAAAGACAGCGACTCCAAACGAGCTAAGAACAATTCGTCACCGGTCCATTTGGGTGCCATCAACCGTGTGTGTTAGCCGAAATGGTGCGTAGAATAAAGACGCTGACGCGAAAAGGAAAACAATCTCCCCACGCCGATCCGACTCTGTGTTTTCGAAAATGGACGCGAAGGAAGCACCCCTTGCTGGCAAGGCGCTCTCCGTAAACGCTGCCAGAACGTACTTTTGTTCTAGTTCTGCGCGCGCGTTCACATGTGTATACTGTATGCGTATACGTCTGCGTCTTGCGTGCGTTGGAGCCTGTCACGTGGGCATGTGCCGTGTACACTCTACAGCCCTCCCTGTGTCATGTCGCTGATAAAAAAAAAAAAGGCAGGACTCCCGGCACCATCTATCTTTTCGCAGTGTAGGGAACAGCGGAGACTCTTTTATTCCTCTCCGCTGGTCTTTGCATGGGCGCGTGCGGTGTGACCCAGGTTCGGGAAGCGAATGTACGCGCGCGGTACTTTAGACTCGCTCCATTATACTCCTCGCGAAGCGGGTGGCTTCCCGGCAAGCACTCCCCACACCCCCGACCTTCGAAGCGCCCGGCTCGATTTATTTCTATCTTTTTCAACCGTATTGTACACGGTTATACAGTGTGAAAGCGTTTTCTAGGAACGTCCCGTTGTTAAATTTGTTCCTTTGCTCAGATGCAGGTTGGCTTGTTCGGTAACAGGTTTAAAAAAAAAAAAACAGCTTGCGTCTGTATTTGAGAGCAGTTATTCCGTGAAAACAAGGGAACCTTAGTTGTGCTTATGCATTTTTATTTGCTTGGCGCTTGTTTGTTGAGATTGGTTGATTTAGCCACTGATTCATTGATACATTTACGGTGTTTAGTATTTCAAAGATATCAGAGGGGGAAAACAGGGGGAGGGTTAAAATTGGATTAAGTTTTACTATCGTCAGGTGCATCAACTGAACACAACCACAGAAGTGTTAATGGAGTCTTTAGAAGATACCAACACTGTATAGTTCCTTAGAAAGTGCCTTTTGATGACAACGAAAGAGTAAAATGAAAGAGATAACTGACAATAATACTGTGATGAGATAAAAGGGGCCGGAGGAAATTTAAGTTGGCGTTCCTGAAGCATTTCTCCACTTCTCGTAAAGGACTTCATATATTACTAAATAAATGCTCCTAACCCACATTGCCGAGGGAGTTCGTAAACTTAGACGCTGCAATGTTCCAACTGGCTGATTTGTCTCGTTTCAGTCAAATAAATTTTACCGGCATCTCTTAGAAATTCTCTGTGGGACCTATTGTATAAACCCCATCTGGTTCAACGAGTACAGATACACTTCTACAGCGGCAATTACTACTTCACAAAGTCCCAATTTACTGCCGTGACACTGCCAGATCGGGAAAATCTATAGTTTACAAATGTTCAAGCCATAATCGGCGAAGAAGCTCGTTGGCCTAATTTAGGATGTATGGACAATGTCACATTTCCCAGCGTACCATCTTTCTTATGCCAGCTAAAATTCCGTGCCACGTGCGGGGGTAGGTGGAGTTGGAATGGATTATAAAAAAAGAAAACCAGAAAGGAAGGGAAAAGAAAGAAAGAAAGGAATCGTTTTGATTGCACGTTACGGACGGACACCTCTCTTCTCACGGTCAAAAAGTCATCTGAGTCATTTGTAGAGCAGCCGTGCCTGGGTACAACGGGGACCCCTCTGACATGCCAAAGAGGAGTTGTTAGGTCGGGTGGTGGCTGTTATGGGAGAGGGGGTGTGTGGCTTTAACTGTGCAGGGTATTAGCCAGTAGAGGGGGCTGCTGTGCCGTGACGACAAAAAAGAAGGCGCGGCTTCCCCCTTCCTATGTACTTGTAAAGCTTGATGTACACCGGCATGCGCGCACGCGTTCTCGCTTTCATGTCGGATGCAGAATGATCGCGAGGACGTTTTATACAGAGAAAGGGGGGGGGGGGAGGGGGGGAGGGTTAGTATAACTGTCTGCACAGCCACAGCTCTCACAGAAAAGCGAGCAGCGACCTATAACGCTAAGTGTTCTATAGGCCTGCCTTATAAGGTCGCTGTACATGAGGAACGGTGTACTGAACGTACAAGCTTGTACCGACGACCACTGTAACACGCTGAGCGCGCGTTCCTCATCACAAAACAAAACACTCGGACATAATAAAGCAGAAAGTTCGGATATTTTCGCCGAGGTGACTCCAGCGGCTATGGCTTTCCGCCGCAAAGCCCGAGGTCGTGAATTCGTTTCCTGGTCAGTGGCGACTGCATTTCTATACTAGCGGAATGCAAGAATACTCGTGCACTGAGATTTAGGTGTGCGCCAAAGAGCCACATGGAAGTCGAAATTAACACGGCGCCCTTTCCCCCCCCCTACGCCCCCCCCCCACCCTTCACCCATTCATCCTTCAAACACGCGTGTTTTGTTTTCAGACGCTGTGCCTCATAGCGTGGGATCTAACTGGAAGAACTGAAGTAAGAATTAAGGCGGAACCTGCAAGAATTTGATTTGATTGAAACATTAAATTGTGAGATCGTGCACGTCTAAAACCATAATCTGATCATGAAGGATGCAGTAGGATGGGGACTCTGTGTATATTTTGCCCATCTGTGGCTCTTTGCGTTCGGTCCCCATCGAAATGCGGCCACAGCAGTTATTAACCGAACTCGCGACCTCGAGCTACACCACTTAAAGGGACACTAAAGTGAAAAATGATTTCGTCTGCATCAGGAAATTACCGTTATACAACACCAAAAACACCACTCTTGCAACGTTAAGACGTTTGGCAAGCCAGAAAAAGCGCGAGAACGAAAGACAGGTGGCGACGCCTACTTAAGTTCCCGCACCTGGGGGCTGTGACGTCTTGGATTTTGATGGCATGTTCTAGGGCCTACTAATTATACATAGCGGTACAGATTGACAACATTGTGTTCTAAAGAAAGCAGATATTAAACATGGCAAGTTTCGGGAACCTTTATTCAGCCAACGCGGCCCAAATGCGAAAACGTACTTTGGGATCTCTGACGTCACGCTGACGTAACGGCGTTGGGGGTTCGGCGCGAAATTCGAATACTGATACTTGGACCTTCAATTTCTCATCTAATAATCAAACTACTTTTTTGAAATGCATGCCTGCAGGGTTCTCAAACAATGCTTCGTTAGTCTAAACTGATTTATTGTTTCGCTTTAGTGTCCCCTTAACGCCACAGTCACTAAAATGCAGGGGCGAGGAATTTTTTTTTTTTAGTGTACTTGGTTAGGAACGTCCGATGAGGTTGACAAAAAGAAGAAAATAGTGCTAGGTCTCTATACTCTCTGTCATAAGAAACTGTAGAGATTGCGAACCGATAAATATCGTTATCTTGAAGGAAAGGGCAGGCATGTTTTGGCTAATCGCCTAAGGTACGCGGAAGCAGTAACGCACGGATAGGCGACAAGAAGTGGGCAGAAGAAATTGATTGCACCTATCGACTCTTAGTGTGTCATAGATAAGAGGAGGAGAAAGAATTTGTTATGCGAATGGCAGAGGTCAGCGTGAGCTAGCATGGTATGGAAGGTGGCGACACGTGATGACATCTAATAATAATATTTGGGGTTTTACGTGGCAAAATCACTTTCTGATTATGAGGCACGCCGTAGCGGAGGACTCCGGAAATTTTGACCACCTGGGGTTCTTTAACGTGCACCTAAATCTAAGCACACGGGTGTTTTCGCATTTCGCCCCCATCGAAATGCGGCCGTCGTGGCCGGGATTCGATCCCGCGACCTCGTGCTCAGCAGCCCAACACCATAGCCACTGAGCAACCACGGCGGGTGTGATGACATCTAGCCTACTATTCCCTGCGCAGGAGAAAGAGGAAAGGAGACGAAAGAAATATACGTTCAGAAAAAGAAGGATGGATACGTCTGTGCAATATTCATCTCTAAAGGCTAGATTCCAGCCCATTTTTCTGCAAATAGTCGAAAACGTTAAACATATATTTTCATAGCAGGCTGAAGGGGCGACGGTATTCAAACTCAGCGTCTAAGTTGTTTCGTTGGGTGGTTCGCTTTTAACTTTGTCGCGCTTCCTAAGCACACATCGTCTCTGAACACGAAGAGGCCACTTGTGAGTCGCAGCCGTGTACTTTAGTTTTTTTTAAATATTAAATTAGGCCGCATTTTTCACTCTGTCCACTGTGCTGGTCATGTGCATTAGACTGTCGCCAAATTTCGAACAAACACAATCGTATGCAGGAAGAGAGAGAGAGAGATAAAACTTTATTGTGTCCTTGATGGGGTTAAGGGGTGGCGGGGGTCGGGAGACTAACCCCCAATCCACCCCTTCCTCAGACGGCGGCCAGTTCTTGCTTTCTGGCGGCGTCTTCGGCCATCCGGACGGCCCAGAGCTGCTCCTCTGGGTCTAAGCTGAGCAGCAATGTCTCCCACTGCTCGGCCGTACTAATGATGCGTGTGTTAGTGCGGGAGGTGTTGGTGGGTGAGGCTTTGGGGCATTGCCAAATAATATGATTGAGGTCGGCGCGGGCTTTGCACGCTTTGCAGAGTGGTGAGTATGCGTCGGGGTACATGCGGTTGTAAAGCACGGGGTTCGGAAAAGTTCGTGTCTGAAGGAGTCGCCAAGTGGTGGATTGAGACTTAGTCAGTGATTTGTGTGCTGGGGGGTAGCGTAACCGCTCTCTGCGGTAGTGCAGTAGAATTTCTCCGAACGTGACCATTCGGTCCCGCGGGAAGCTTCAGAGTAGAAACCGTGTTAATGCGTTAAATCTGGCGTGCGTTCACCCGAAGGCGTTGAAAACGAGCGCGCTCTTCGATCTACCAGCACCCAGCTCTATAGGCCTCTTCTGACACGCACCGGCAAGCCGACTGATCGCTCAAGTTCCATTAACAAAGGCGCACGAAAGAGAGATCGTCACAACAAGAACGCAAGTTGCCCTTCCTGTAGTGGCTGCCCTCACTTTGCCGCTATCGCTTCATCGGCACCCCGGTGCATAACCGTCTGCGTCCGCACTGTCTATCTACATAGCTTTTAATCGCTTTTTAAAATCTTTCAAACTTTCCAGGGTGGTCACGTGCCGCGTTCTGTGTCGAGACCCCTAGAGCTATCGAGGCATGGGAAAAAAAAATGACGGTGTCTTATAGGCATTCGTTTCTATTCGTATATATTTTTCTGTTTTTGCTTTCAAGAGCGTGCATGGCAGCCATTCGCTTTGTAAAGGCGCGAAGAGGGGTTCGATACGCTTCGACGAAGCAGATCGAGGCAGCGGGACGCGTTTTTCCCGTTTTGCAACTTGCCCCTTCGGTTCGCGTTACCATTTTAAAAGTCATTAGAGCGCTTTGTGACGCAATACCTTCAACCCCGGTCTCCATTGTGATCTGCTTCTACTATCACTCGGTCAATCTAGCTTTCTTTTCTTTTTAGAAGGTTATTGTTCGGAGTGTTGCATAAGAAATAAAAAGCGTGATCTGGGTGTCCGCAGAAGTGTTCGCTGAAGTACAGCAGAAGTGTTCGACATTATTCCCTTGATGTTGACGAGATTCACATCGCACTTACAAGAAGAACCTTGTTGTTGATCAACTCGCGTGCCGCCAAATTGCCGTGGACACTCAGGTGCAGTCTCATTCACTCATAGTGTGAACACACGAGCGCGTGGCGGCACTCCGCAGAGCCATGTTGCAGTCAACGCCGTCCACGCATCTTTATTTATTTCTCTGAAGCCTATAGATAGTCTATAGATTAGCCAGCCTTCAGAACATCACACAATTTTAACGCGACAGCGTTAAGGAGCTCGTGTCGCAGAAAACCCGGTGTCGTCGGCGTCGGCGTCCGCGACGTTGGCCGTGAGCGATAAATCCCAGAAGGCACTTCATAAATAAAAAACATCTTGCAAGATGGTGGGAATCGAACCAGGGTCTCCGGAGTGTGAGACGGAGACGCTACTTCTCAGCCACGAGTTCGTTACTTCAAAACGGGACAAAATCGCCTCTAGTGAATGCGGTGTTGCCTTAGAAACGTGCAGTAGAAAGTTATGCTGCGGCGTATATCGGTAATTATGACCATGTAACTTACAGAAGTCGCAGTTGCACGAGTAGCGAAGTACGTTTCCGCTAAATTTTTGCTGCGCTCTGCGCACACGCAGAACCATCTTGCGGCAAAAACAGAAGACCCCCACCTCGCAATGTACGGCGCTGCCTTGACACGTGGCGCGCCACTCGCCCCATGATCGCTTCCGCCTTCATGGCGCGTCGGGGCCCGGCTATCTGTGCCGATCGCGACGTTTGGCTGGCGTAGCGCGCTTTAGTAGGCGGTGCGAACGGGATGCGATAACGCTATCGCGTTCCACTCTTGAAGGCGAAGCTTAAGCGTCTTCCATTTTTTTACAGGCAGATTGTTTCAGAAAATTAAATTGAATGCTTTACGCCAAATTTCTTGTTAGCACTTTTTATTGAAATTGTTATATTTATGGGCACGTGTCAGAATTGTGGAGTGGGCTTCCTCCATTCCATACTGACTCCGTTCCGGAAAATGAACATCCCCGCAATTTTCCTCCTTTTAGCTTCTCGGAATGCAGCGAGTTGGACCAGTGCCATTTTTAGGAGTGGCTTAGCTGATTCATTCGTCTCTTTCAATTCTAATAAATGAAACGCCTTTTCTGTAATTGTTTATTTCTTGGGCTTACGCGCCTGCTTGCGCTGGCACTTGCTTTTGCGTACTAAAAGAGGCGGTATTGAGTAAAAAATTAAGAAATTTGATATATTAGCCAAGTGTAGCTCAGTATAATTCGAAAATTTACCGGTTTGGCAGTCGCTTTTTGAAATCACCATTTAGCGCTCCAAGACTATAAGGGCCGTATTCTGAAACGCTCCTTACCTCACTGAGGAAACCTCAACTGCTTAAGGACGCCTTACCACATATTCTGGAACGCTCCTTACTAAGGTGCCCTCACTGAGGCCTTCCTTGGAGCTCCCTTAGGTTAAGGTGGCGCTGGAGCTACCTTGGTGCCGCCTTGCCTCACTCCTTGCACTAAAAGGGCGCTTCTCTGCAGCACTTTGCAAACTCTCTCATCTGCCAACAGATGGCATTAGTAGCACGGCGGCTATTAGGCGGCTACGGCGCCGCGGCCAGTTGCAAAAAAAAAATGGCGGTGTGTGGCTCGTTCATTGACAGCAATGTTGAAAATTTTGTGGAATTCGCGCTACGAGCAACTGACTTCGTGTACGGTGAGGTGTACCGCTATCCATCACCTTCAGCGAGAAACCTGAGAGATCGGTTGAACCCACTAGAACTGTACAGCGATGAAGAATTTCGGTCTAGATATCGCTTCTCCAAGCAGTCTATTGTGCTGCTACTGAAAGAGCTCCGGCTCAACAGAAATGATGATAAAAGAGGTGAGCCTCTTCCGCCTGTGTTAAAGCTCCTCATCACACTCCGATTCTACGCAACCGGCGCGATGCAGACTGTTGTTGGTGACCTCGTCAACGTATCGCAGCCATCCGTGAGCAGGAGCATCTGGGAGGTGACGCAGGCAATCTGCGTGGGACTGTTCCGCAAGTACGTGCGCCTACCAACAAGTGCAGAAGCGAAGTCCGTCAAGACAAGGTTTTACAATATCGCTGGCTTTCCGGGCGTCACTGGCTGCATCGACTGCACGCACGTGCAAATCATCAGTCCCGGAGGAGACAACGCAGAAGTGTACCGGAACCGAAAAGGCGTGTTTTCGATAAATGTGCAGGTAAGTTGTGGGCGTTTTAGTTTTTACTTGTTTTCAAGGAATACCTCGTTGATTGATGCCCGCGAACTTCTGCGCGTTAGTGACATGTCGAGGTAGCTAAAATATTATTGCACGATGAGTAGCTGTGCGTACCGTGTATTTCACAAGTTTAATTAAGCGATGTAATACGTTTTTCTGGGTAAGTTGATCCAGACAACAAGAAACACTGCAGACAAGTCTGTCCCGTGTATTAATTTCCTGTCGTGCAATCGTGTCATTTTAACGTGTAAACTGTTTATAGCTCAAGTAATGCATGTCATCATCATGAGAAGGGAATTTACAGAATAAAATTGGGTTTGAGTGCATACGGCCGACACTGACAAATCCTGACTGGGACGGTAGAAAACTAGGTGAGGTGATGAAGTTAGGAAATTTGTAGGCATAACTTGGAGTCAGCTAGCGCAAGACACGGGTAATTTGAAATCGCAGGGAGAGGCGTTCGTCCTGGGGGGGGGGGGGAGGAGGGGGGGAGGCAGTGGACATAAACACAGGTTGATGATGATGAATGTATGTCACTAACGTTTTCTTCATTCTGTGTTGAATTTTTATTGTGTGCAGAGGTATGCAGTATTTCTAAAATCACATTTTTTTTGTTTGCTGTTCCAGGCTGTGACAGGACCCGAGCTTCAGTTCTTTGACATTGTTGCAGGTTGGCCTGGTTCAGTTCACGACAGCCGAATTTTTGAAAACAGTCGTGTAATGACGTCATACGAGCAGGGAACTGTGTCTGGCATGCTTCTGGGAGACCAGGGATACGCTTGCCTGCCGTACCTCATGCCACCCCTGAAATACCCCCAGACAGCTGCAGAAAAAAGGCAGGATGCATATTTAAATTCATCAGCTCTATTGATTGTGTGCAGTTTGGCGGTGTACATGTACCTTATGGTGAGTGCCATAGATAACATGCACCACTTGAATTAAAGGATATAAAGTTAAAGAAAGTGCCTTGTGCACGAAACAGTGCAGCTGGAAAGTGTACCCTTTGTTACATGTTGCTCAAGAGTTGCCATGCACTTTATGTATTGCCATAACGCACTACTTAACATCCAGTTTTGATGGGAAGGTATGTCGGATGTGTGTATACAAAAAAATTCGAATAATTAAGCTCATCTGTGACCTGACAGGCTGACTGATTTGTTTTGACTAATTCTGCTGTAACTTTGTGTACTTTTGTGCAGATACAACAAGAGCCAAATTAAAACGAGAAACTCTGTAGAGAGAGCATTTGGAGTTTGGAAGAGGCGGTTTGGCTGCCTGAAGACAAAACTGCAGACAAAAAAGGAGAGGACATGTGCAATAATAACAGCATGTGCATCACTTCATAACGTGGCGTCTCAATTGGGTGATTTCTGGTTGAGTGGAAATGAAGAAGAGGATGCAAGTGAACCAGGGCCTGCACCAGCTGACACTCCTCGTGGCAACCAGCTGCGAAGGCGGCTCATTGAGAGACGCTTTTCGAGCACTGCAGCTCACCAGACAGGGACATAGACGGAGAAAACGACAGACCATTATTACTTCATGGCACCACTGGTGTGTTAGGACATCTAAACATTCGTCTTATGTGCATGCCTTGTTTCCTATATGTAATTACAAAGTATGGCACTCAGATGTTAAAATACCAGTTACCTGCGCTGCTTAACAATTCAGAGTTTCAAATATAACACAGTGCCACACCTAATAGTCTGCTTTGCTTTACTGTGACGTTCTAATTATCGGTGCTTTTTGCTTTCGCAATAGAGTATGTAATCTCATGCAGTATTCATGTACTCATGTGACCCTGTCGTGTGTTCAAGCGTATTTCTTTCTTATCTTATTATTTGTTTCTACACAATAATTTGTTGTTATGCTTCTTTTACTAGTATTTATGACAATAGCAGCTGATTTAAGACCGTAAATGCACACACACCTGACTTCTGTACACTGTTCGGTTTATTTATGTAGGCGTGCTGTATTTGTTTTGCGCCTTGTCTGCCAATATTCGGGGGTGCAGACCTTGTCAAGCCTGATGAATGGCTTTTTGTCTGTACCCACCAAGTGTCTTTGATACTGAAATAAAATGATTGATTGATTGATTTAGTAATGGCTCCAATGGAACATTACGCTAAAAACTGTTACAACTTGTTTATTGAGAGTTGCTCTTTGCCTCATCACCAGCCAGTTGCTTGGCAAGAACTTCTGCTCTCATTGAGGAGACCTTCAGTTTAGCCCTCAGAAGACGCAACTGCATCCTGTGCAAAAAATTTTTCTTCTCCTCGTCAGCATATTGCAGTCTTTTCCATCCATGTTCTTCTTCCATCATTCTCATTCTGGCTTTGTGCTCTGTGGCTCTTTGACATCTTTCATCCTGCAACGCTTGCAGCCGGGATTCCAGTTCAGTGGATAGCGTCTGCTGCAAAAGTGCACGCCGGCTAACCGCTGTTTCTTGAGATGCTGACTGGGTTGTAGCGCATTGAGTATGCTGAGAGGCTTGCTGTCTGCATTGCGCAGGCTCAGATGAGGCATCAGTAGGGTCTGCTGGTAACGGGGATCTTGCATTCGCAGAATCCACATACAAATATTCAGTGCTACTTAGTTCCAGGGTGCGATCTGCAAAAATAAAAATGCATTTTTAGAAAACACAAGTACAATTATCTAGTCTGCTGCTAACTAGTATTCTATCATACTATAAAATAAAAATTGTCTGAATACCAGTGCTCGCTGTTTGTGCTTTATTTGGCCATCTCATGTGCTTACAGTTGAAGATAAATATGTACTCATAGAAACGAAACAGTAAGCCACGGAGATTGTAGTAATGGCTTATTTCATGGTCCTTATACGCAAGAAAATAGCGGACCCTGCACATTTCCTCTTGCACTTGGCGCTCATTGTGGTTTCGTATAGTACTCATGCATTCAAGAGCCCAGAAAAACTGACGTGCACAAGGCTACACAATAAGGAAACACGGATATGTATGGGTTAAGAGTAATATTATGGCACTCTGGCTTATTTGTTACATAAAAATTACATTTTTATACCGCCACATCTATCTACATGTAGATATGGTACGCACTGTTTTAGGCAGTGCTTAAGAAAGATGAAACTTCAGTAAGCGTTGAGTGATGTCACTGTTCGCATGCATAACATTGCTTGGTATTTGTTTCACAGCATAAGAAAACATACTGGGCAGACAAATAACCAAGGAATAAGAACGTCTGCATGTTTATGCCTGTATTCTTATTTTCTGCATTCTGAAGGTGTTACCAAGATATGGGTTACCAATATATATATATATATATATATATATATATATATATATATATATATATATATATATATATATATATATATATATATATATATATATATATATATATATCAGCTCAGCTTAGCTGGTATGCACAATAATTCTAACATCACAACGAATTAGCAGTGCCATGCAAACAAACATGACACAGTGCATCTCCCCTCGCTCTGCTTACATTATTGTTTTTGTTTACTCCACACCGTGAAGACAACAGATCCCACAAACTGTTCGAATCGGTGAAAGCGAGGCTTTACCGTTTGCGTGAAATAATTGGTCGCTGCATAAGTAGAACAGCATTGAATGCACGCTTCGGCGGCATTCTGTGCAGGTGCGTTGCAGCTGTCTCGACACACCGTATACATCGGTGAGCTATGCACAACGATTTATCAAACCTAGCAATGTCACAAAAACACACTGTAGTAGTGCGTATAGCGGCCGGTCGTCACTGACCGTCGTCACTGTCCTCCGGGTTGCTCTGCGTCATTCCGGCGATGATGTCAGCCACGCTATCGGCAGGTTGCGTTGATGGTGGTCGGTCGCTATCATACGGGTTCTTGACGCGTTCGGAAAGATGCGGAACTGCAGCCTCGATCTGCGACAGCCGCTCGTCCACAGGTTCCGGCGGCGGCCCACCTCCTGCGATAGACATTGGCTCGAACACAAGGGCAAACTCTAGAGTAGCACAATCTCACCTGTAGCCATGGCATTCCTTATTTGCTTGGCCTTTTCTTTCTTCCACCGCTGCTTTAGGTTGTCCCATAGCTTTCTTAGTTGTGCGACAGTGCGCGGCCGCACATTTTCTGCGCTGTTGAATTCGGCAGTCAGTGCATCCCATGCTTTCATCTTTCTCGACAGCGACACGGTGTCGGATTTTTTGTTTTCGATTGAGAACTTGTACTTACGCACAAGCTCTGTTACTAGGTCTTTTTCTTCGTCGCTGTAAAACAGCTTCCCCGGCATATTTTTACGTACGCGGCTATCACAATCTGTCAAAACGCGGCGTTGGTCAGAAGTCAGAAGCGTGGTGGCGTAGTCAGAAGCGGTCAGACGATTGTCGCCAATGTTGCTAGACCAACATTTTTGCCTGCCGAAAAAGCAGAACGTTAAATAAAACAGAACAACATGTGCACCTGCCTAGCAAAATAGCAGTGCGCACGTCAACATTTATCGATGCGCATAACAAAATATTACACATATTCTTTATTCTGGCTTGAAAGTGAATGTTTATATAATATTTCACATCTACCCTCGAACCAAGACTCGTGAAGTACGCACGTTACCTCACTGAGGAGGCCCTTTCGAAAGGAACGTTGAGGGGAGCTTTTAGAATACGCTGGAGCCCTGAAGGAGCTCCTTGAGGTAAGGAGGCATGAAGGGCTCCTCACGTAAGGTAAGGAAATGGTCTGAGGTGAGGAACGTTTCAGAATACGGGCCTAAGTGCCCATTCGATCCCGCCCCATGATCTTGGGCTTTCGTTCCATTACCATTCTTCCTTCCCAACTGGTGTCATCATTCCATTCCCTCCTTGAGTTTCCTAGCTTTCTCTTTCTATACACACCACCGCTACCCCACTCTTCTTTCAATTGATCTCAGCTTTAGTTCGTCGTCTACCCTGGTTCGCAATCGAATCCGAACTGACCCCTTCCTATCTGTTCCTAATCTTCTCTCGTTTTTCTTTTTCTTTGCGTCGCTACTTGCGAAACGCTATGCCCTACCGGACTTGAAAAGCAAGAAGAAGCACGATGCTCCCCGACTTTGTGTTTGGACAGAATGGGCCGTGTGCCAGTGAACTAGGGGAGAGGGAGAATGGGGGAGGGGTGGTGCGGTGTTGTACGTATACGGGGGAGGCGTGCATTGAAGGAGAGCAGGACCCGTCGCTGGCGCGTGTTTGACACAATTCGACCCACCCCGCATTCGGTTCCTGCCCTCTTGACTTCGGCTCCTAATGCACTCGACGCGTTGCCGAGTTCGCGAGCGTGTCGGTCGTTCCCGAACGCCTCTAGCGGGCCACCCTCATCGTCGATTTATTGTTACGCTGTATACACCACCGCTGCAAAAAAAGAAAAAGAAAAGTCAGTTTGAAAAGACGGAAGGGTAGAACACCCGAAACGAAGGATTGATTGCGAGGATTGTTCAAAGAAAACTAAATAGTAAATGTAGTTTTCGAATGGAACGTGCGACTTCACCGGTGGGAAGGAAGCGGGGAAATAACGAACGGGATCGAATCTGTGGGAACCAGTGTTCCAGAACATGCTAGGTGATAGGCTTTAAACAAGATTTAAAAAAGAAAGGAACACAAGTCTTCGTGCTTTACTGCGAGTGCCTGTAATGGAATAGTGTGAAGGGGTCCTATCGTTCGATGATTATTTGTTGACATCAGCATGATTTCTCCGACCTCTAGGTCATTCAGGAATTTAACATTGTTATCATTACATCACGACCGCTGTTACCTGCCTCTTGCTGTCTATGAGTCATGGATGTCACCTTAGGTTTGCCGAAACTGAACAACGCCACGAATATTTTTATTCACTGTTAAGACACCAATATCGAATTCTTTTAAAACGCGACAAGGTCTACGTGGATGAAACAAACTTCATGTTGGTGGCAGCAATCTGAAGAAGTCTCGGTTATCGTCTTTATTATCGTAACTTAATTGTTATTAATAATCATTTGGGTAGTCTACAATCATTAATTTCGTGGCCATTATGTGAATATATATAGGAGGTTTCTAGTGCACATTGTGCAAATGGCTCTCACGTATTTCCTGTGCACTGCCGAACCAGCTTTTTTTCTTCTCCTTAAACAGCGAATGGAATAGTAAACACTCACCTACTTTTTAGCAAACAATTTATGATCCGTATGTTATTATTCGTATGTATGTTAGTATGTATGGGTTTTAGAGCACATTTGAGATACGTCAGTTTCACATAGTTCCGTTATGTTTATCGTGGATCCGCCTTAATGCTTTTAAGAAATACACTTGGAATGTCAACAGAAAAGAAAAATAACTTTTTAAAATGTGAACGTGGCCTCGCGCTTGAGAAACATGCGTTTCTGCTGTTAAGTATAGCTCGTCTGTGTGTTGCAAAGTTGCCTCATTATTTCTCGTAATCATCATCATTATTACAATGCAACGCCTTTTTTTGTCGTCCGCAATCGGATGAAAGCTTCTCCCAGTGATATTCACTTATCGACGTCACCCGTCAGTCGACCTTACCCTGTGTCTGCAAATTTGTTTATCTTAACAATTCTAGCCAACAAAAAAGCTTTGCAGCGTCGTTGTTTGCTTAGCTTAGCTTAACAATTGTTACTACGCAAATTTCATTGCAACCATACCACACACTCTCGGTCAGCGATTCCTTCTTTCTCACTGCACCTCTAAACACCTCGAGGCCAAACTTTCAAGCAGCACCATGCCTGGAAATACATCACGTTTTCATTGAGTACTTTGCTATGCAGTGCGATAAGTAACCCATGAAGTGGTCTGACTATCTGTCTAAATTTTGCACTCCGAGAAAACACACGCTAGCATAGATTGCTAAAAGCTATTTGTGCGTCCTTTCCGCATCAGAATGGCCGAAAGTGTCACTTATATTGACTGCGGCAGCGAGCAAACGCTAAACATTACAATTTAGTGCAAATTTGTAAATAATTTTATATGACCAAATGGCGGCGACGAGGTATAGCAAGGAAAATGTGTTTCTAAATCACAAATAAGAACTCCAGCAATTTGAACACTTTACTTGCCTGCTTCGTCATTAGGCCAACATTGTGCGCTTGTCACAATAAGGGTCTGCCTATGATAATTACATGATCATCTGCCGCTATTTAAAACTCTGCAGAAGAGGTTACTATCACCCTGCATATAAATGTACCTGCGGGTATAGATTTACGATCAGGACGCAGTATGACTGAAAGTGCAGACGCGGATAGCTGGCGCTATATTAGGGGGAAGAAATGGATTTGCAAGTTATAAATTGCGACAACAATTAACCTGTGGTATATTAAAGTAACTATGGGTTGCCGACGAGCGAAAAACACTGTCGCGGACAATCAATGATTAAACTGCTTGATGAATTACAAAAATTTGCAGGCATTAGATAGAGAGTGCTGATGAAAGGAAATTTAATTCAGTATTGCGTAGAGGCGCCCTTCTTCAATTGAATATAAAATGGATTGACGTTGATGAAGGGAAAAAGGAGAAGCGTAAGTCATACGTAGCTGCCTTTAAACAGTGCTAAGGAAGTCGCGGGATTAATTTCTCGGAAAGCCTTATCAGTTATGAACATTTCATCGCATTAGTTACAAGGAATTAAAAAGAAGGTATAAACATACGTTTGCGCAGAAGCAAGCAATTTGCGAGAGACCAAGCTTGAGTCACGAGGACAAAGCATCCACAATGAACGCGTTACTCGCGGTGAGGCTTTATGCGATTCATCTTCATCTATGAGCTTCCTCCTCTCTCTCTCTCTCTCTCTCGTATCCAGATGTCGCAGGTATACAGAACACACCGACGAAGCGTCCTGACCCACCTCTTCGATATGAAGCCTACCTATACAGTAAGGCAGCAGTGGAGCGGGAGGTGAAATGACGCGAACGAGGGCGTAGGGAGAGGTCACGCATGCAGATTTTGCGCATGCATAACGTGGGCGGGATAAGTGACTTTCTGTCACGCGAAATTATGGCGTGTCATCGAACGTGGCACAGCATACGGTTCTCGTGCGCTACTCTGCGGTTCAGCATAGAGCACCTCTTTTTCCTGTCTGTGTTCCGCCAGCCAGAAAGAAATATAAAAAAATAAAGGAGCATGTGAAAGCAGCGCGAAGAGTTGACAAAATACAAACACACATACAAAAAAACACGGTGTGGCAGATAAAACGACAATACGGCCTGCACCCTCCCTACACTGCGGGCATCGAGGGCAATTGGCTTACTGCACTAGCCCCTCCACTCCCTATCCTCCCATTCGCGTTCCTTACGGGATCCGCTGGTCAGGTCCCTCTGGAATGAAAACTTGATGCAGAGAAATCAATGAGATATTCCATTTCCTGGGAGGCTAATGACGCGAAATGAGCTTTGCAATAAGGACTGATTCAATAACACTAAGGGCGTCATCCAGCTGTTCCAGAACGAAAGCCATGATAGAAAAGGAGGTAAATGCAGAAGGCAAGAATTTAGTCGCAATAGAAAGAATATTTCACTATCCCTCAATGAGGGATAGGTAATGGGCGATAAAATGTTTGCACAAAATCGATATGATAAGGTGGCTGCCCTTGAGAACACGGTTAAGAGTATACGCGAGAACATCGCGTTAAGTTACGGCTGCTTCCGTTGCGGAACCTTAGTGTATACCGAACTCTTCGTTTCCCGCATCGAGTTTGTGTCACCTCCTGCTTTTCCTTGCGTCCACGGAAGGTATCGAAATTTACGCCGCAACCTTGCAACATCGCGAGCGTTACGCAGCCATCACAGTCACATCTACCGTTGCCATCTTCGACGCTGACGTCGGCGTCGCTGTCGCCGTTGTGACGAAGTCGTGATCGGTGTCGTAGGTGAGTCATCGTCGCCATAAGATTGGCATCTTTCTTCTTGACTTTGTTGTTGGGGGAACAAGCTAGCGCTTTCTCGAAGGATCGATGTCTCGAGATAAATTATCCGAGTCCACATCGTTCGGTGCGCTGCTTGTTACGGGGCCTTGCTTCGTGGCTAAAATTCGTTTCTTTTATTAGGTTCAAATATTATCTCAGTGCTTCAGTCATCGCCTCAATTTTGTCTCGTCTGAATGGCAACGCCTTTCGCCACATTGTATGGGTTGAACTTGGACAATGAAGTCGGATAAATGAAACTGTATATGTAAATTACTCTATTGCAATATCAGGGTAACCATTCTTACTGTATAAGAAAGGCTTGGCAGGTCAGTGTGATTGCAAAAAAGTAAGGACTGGGATGCCGCCGTGACGTTGACGCACTCGCTTACTGCGACGTCACAGATTTCGGCAGCGTCTTCTCTCGTTCATTTGATTGGATGCATGTTATTTACGTCTACATTAACGACACGTGAGGTTTAATCGCGGATGTGTCATGTCTGCGCGAAGAGTGCCAAGCAAGGACTACGTTGCGTTTTGAAGAAATTAGTTATTCAATCCTACGAGTCTACAAAAGTTTTCCAGCTCAGAAACAGCACTCATACTGTGTAAAAAATAAGTTGAAACCCATGACTTAGGCACGAAACTGAGGCAATAATGCGCAATTTGAAGCGCAATCTCTTCCTAAAAAGTGCGTTTTTTTCTGGCAAATGAATAAAAACGGTGCTTTCAAAGAATGCGTTACCTGGCTAAGTTTGTTTAGTGTCCTTTTCTATAGCGTCTCTTTGATGATTTATCCCATATACTGGCACTGGGTGCAGCTTCTTTCTTCTCCAGCCGGAATGCACCAACGCGAGGCATCTTTTCTCTGTCCTTTATGACAAGGAGAACTCTTCATTGCTCAGCACCAATTGGAATGGCTGACAATGCCTCATTTGAATTTCGCGGCTGCTAAGGGAACACATATTGTGCCACTTTCTTCAATTTCATATGCAAAGACAATCAATGTACAACGAATCACGGCGACTAAACTATCACTCACTATCTGAACAGACGCCACTGGAACACGTAGAAAATTTTGCGTTATAGCCAGACAGAAACCGAGGGAGACAACACATCAGGGTGCCCTCTCCATTCGTCTTTGTATAGCTTTGGCGTTATATTTCCGGCATAAACCAACACGAACTTTCTCATTTAACCCTGCTTATTAGCTATTGGATCACCGTCCCCGCTTATCTACGGCCCGGAGTGCAGCGAAGGCACTTTAGTGCTTTTCGAACACCACCGGCTTGCGCTAGCGCCTTTGAGCGCTGTACGCGCATGCCCACAGGTTCGCCGCCTTCTTTTCGCTCTCTCCTTTCTATTTTTCGGTTGCTCTTTCCAACGAGAGGTATCCAACCAGACGCCTTCCTGGTTAACATCCCTACCTTCTCTCTTTTACTTCTCTCCACTCTCTTTTTTTTAAATTTCTTCTTACGGGTCAACCCCTGAAATTTGGAGGGTGAGTAGCGGTCACGCTCACGAGATTGGAATCTTGCGTGCGCGACACACCAGTGGCGGCGACGCACGCCTCGCTTCGTGCGTGGAACAGCTCAAGCGAGGGCTTTTAGTACATATATATATCCATATATATTTGTAGCTGAAGCAAGTTTGCTGTCGTGTCATGTTTGACGGAGTGTCACGCCCAGACTCTTCCTTTGTTGACATATATTCAGGAGACACGTGTCCAAGCTCCGCTGTTGAAAACAGCGCTCTGTACATTTTATCAAAAAAAAAAACGCGAAGGAAAGTGACCGCGATAGGTGTGGACACCGTTGGAAGATTAAACATATATACCTCCTCGTGCCAGATGTGCGAACCTTTTAGCGGAACGTGTCAAGGTGCGAATTTGTGTACCTTTCTCGTCTGTTGACTGTGCGCTCCAAATCGGTCCTAATGGCCAATGTCGTTAAGCGTGCTTTCTGCGGAAACGGTAGGCGTGTTGTCGCCGGAAGCCACTCAGCTGCTACTATAAATACGATGTGCTTTCGCATTCGTGGACGAAACCACGCAACATTTTAGAGTAGCGGCCACAGGATTCTTGTAAATCAGCCGGTATATAAGGGGCCTCAATAAACTGATTGCTTTTTTCTATTGTCGTTCCTTTATTCTTACTTTAATGCGTTCAAGTAGCAAGAAATCTGTGTGCGCGAACAGAACCATATACCTGTTAAAACGTTTGTCGTGATTCAACGTATATATCACTTTCAGTGGTTGAAGGAGGAATGACTGCACATGTTTGCCATGTAGGAGCCTGTCAAACGAAGACAACAAAACCACTAGAACCTACAATTCCAATTTTTCTACATGGCCATTCATGTAGTGAAACCCACTGCAGGACGTCATGAACTCTAAGCGATATCCCGCTAGCACATATTTGCGTATAAATTCATTACTGCGCTATAAATCAATTCGACAGACTCTGCAAAACTTCAATCAATAACCGTTCTTTGAGCAACTGTCAGAAAAGATCAGATTTATCTGATTGGTTGCACGAAAGTCCAGCCCAAACAGCTCGCCTTGTTTTGAAACAGTGAGAAATTAGCTCTGGAGAAAGAAGCGTGCTTACTGATGCTTAGTCAAGATGAGTCACTGGTGAGTGCTAAGATAACAACTGTTGCCAGCAGGGGGCAAAAAGGCTCGCCTCCTCAGCCAAATGCAGCTTATTTGGCGATGTAAGCCTGACAAATTAGCAGTGGCGAACCAGATCTCTATCGCGCAAACGCCAGTGGCTCCCCCTGGCATGTTTTCTGCCGGCGCCAACCAGGTAGTTTAATGCGCTCATTTTACGCTTCACCGGACGCATCACAGCTGGATCTCCGATGACCTCAGCACGTGCGTGACCTGCGGAGGCCGACCCGCTTAAAGGTGACAAGCGGTGGGCGGCGTCCATTCTGGTTTAGAAGTGGTGCCAGCGTCTGTGCATGAGTGGTGAGCAAAAACACGAAGCTTTACCGATTTTTCTTGCGCATACTTTTGTGCAATAAACGTCGCTTCTACGAAGTATCACTCCAGCCAACCACAATTTACCAATTTATGCTGTTGCCACTGTGTAACGTGGGCAGTGAAATTTCATATTTTATGCTTTTGTGCACACTTCAGACCACCGTACCTGTTCTGAAATCCATTTTAAAGCATCGCGACAGATTCCTTGAGCAGTACCCATGCTCTTGGACCACGAAACAGCGCTGGCTGTGCTTTGGGTGCAGGAAAGGCTCCCCTAGTTCTTTTCACATTGGCCTGAACCATACATTCTAATTGCCTGCTGTCGTTGTGTACTTAAAATACATTCGCTTAAAGCATACCTGGCATCAAATAAAGAATATATCTCTGGGTTTTTCCTATTAGTTCTGTCTTTTTGATGTTACTTTAATTAACTAAAAATGTCGAATTGGAGTACTTATTATGCCTCGTGCTAAGCGTTCTCCTTAAACAGAGATATAAAATGCGCCTAAATGTTAAGAAGCATTAATTAATATAAATGTTAAGAAGAAACGCTAAGAAGCATTATTTATGAGCAATGTAGGCATCGCGGGTTTAAAATAAAAATTGAACTCCCACATTGGGGCACAAATTACGACAAAGACCTAATTTCAAAGGGACAGGGTGACCACAACGCTAATACAAAGAAAGCGCTAACGCGAACCCGCATCGGTAACTTGTCGAACGAGCTGACATACTAGGCCAGTACTCAACCACTGCGTAATGTCCACATTAATGCACCTCTCGTGCAAAAAAAAAAAGAAGTCTCTGATCACTAAGCAAACCCGGTACGCGTAGACTTAGTGCTCTGTGCATGAACAGGCGAAGTACTAATTAGGTGTTTCCCATAAGACAGGACCACTCTACACACAACAGCGGCACATTCAGTTCGAGTCAAGTGCGCCCGGACGCATCACCGCTAAACGCTCTTCCGAATGGATGGACGCATACCAGCGTCCCCTCCGAAACGAGATGCCCTCAACGCCTAACACGCATCGGCCCATTTTCCTTTTTTTGTTTGCGTCTTTCTCTACACCACTGACACATGTAATTTGGCATAACCAGCCATGAAATGTTTAGGAAGCTTTGTGTATCATGCTAAACTAAGAACAAAATTTAATGCGATGTAAGTGCAACGTAAATAAAACAAAAACGTGATGACTAAACATCAAGGAACACTAGTGGCATCGCGCGACGGCTGCCCTCTGGTGGATACAACAGCGCCGTTTCAGTTCTCAAGAGTTTGACGTAACTTCAGCAACGGTGCCGCTTGATCGCATTGAGTTGAGGTGTGAGAGATAAAGATGGCTACCCTATGTGTGCGCGCGCTAGGTAGGTGAGGGGGAGGAGGAGAGCTGGTGGGTCACGTGGGAGTAGGGGAGGCATGGTTTTGTTCCCAGAGGCTCGGGGGAACGTTCCCTTTTGTGCTTCCCAGTTAGTTCGTTTCACTCGTTATTGAAGTGGCGACTGAATTCTTCCTGCGCCGCTTGGAGGGGTGTTTGAATGCTCTTGGGCACCTTTTTCTTTTTTTTTTTTGACTTTAGTCAGATTGCGCTGCAGTCTTCACGGGAAAGTCGTCGACAACTCTTAACGGGGTGAGTGAATGAAAAAAAAAATATGACATGTCGAGTGCATAAGCAATGCCTTTAATGCGAAGGCACGAGTTAAGTGGTGGCAGCGGAACACCTACATTGTATGGCGGGAATGCTCAAAAGAAAGAAATTGTGTTGGTGGTGGTGGTGGTGGGGGGGGGGGGAGGGGGGGCGTGGAGAGAAATGCCTAACGCAGTTACACTCTACACAAGGTAACCTTTATAAATCACTTTCCCACATTTATAGAGGTCATTAGTCTTTTTTGAAGTTGATGACAAAGCTGCGAACGCCTGGATGCCTTGGCAACTTTTTGAAACGTGTAGAAATAGCATGTATGTTATAACTCACTGAGGAAATGTGCGCAGAAAATCGGCACCAGGGGTCGTGTTTGCACGTTCCAATATAAAACTTGGTGTCGCAGTAAGTTTGACTTCATTGATGCAGGCTCAAGGCATCAAGTTACTGCCTAAGGTACTGCGAGTATCGAGTACAGCCTCTTCCAGTAACATAAATAAAATGTTGATGGCGTGTTTCCCACGTTTTAGCCATCATCCTCTCTTTCGGAGACAAGGCAAGTCAACCGAACGTGTAATTTTATTGCGTAACGGTGACTGCACGAGCGGAAGTGATGGCCGCCCACTTAAGCTCGTGACCACAGGCGGTCTTGAACCTAAAGCGACCCGCTCCTCCGATTGTGCTTATATCACAAAGCGATGGACGCGTGAAGTCAAGGGTGTCAGAGTGCTATTCATGGCGCCATTGGTAATTACCATGTGTAATGCTGCTCTTGCGTGTTGTGCTCCACCAAAATAGCCATGTTAACATTTGTCTTCGTTTTCGTCTCTTCAAGGGTGAGTTATTTTTTTTTCTTTTTTTTTTAACTGTACAGTCATTCCTTTCTGTCCTCCTGCTCACTGGGCAAAAAGATGACGTGCTTCAGAGAAACTTTTGAATTGTGATGCGTGGGAAAGCTCTCGCATTTAGCTTTGCACTTGCACTATTCACACTTAAAAAAACAATTCGTGAAGCTTACGTGCCAGAACCACGATATGATTATGAGGCACATACTATTGCGTAACTGCTGATTAATTTCTACCTTAGGGGTTCTTAATGTGCACCTAAATTTAAGTACACCAGCGTTTTTGGCATTCCTTCCCTATCACAATGCGGCGACCACCGCCGGGATCAGACAAATGATCGCGAGCTAAGCGGCGCCACGCCTTACCCACGGAACGCGGATATGTTTTGCAGTTTACGGTATCATGACACCTCATAACGATGCTGCACGTACTTTCTGCTCTAGAACGTTATATACTGGCCCGTTTGCTCACTTACTTGTGTAGCGTGGCACCAATTATTTAGTACTTCGAGGATATTCAAATTAGTCAAACGCTCAAAGAGAGCCCTTTAATTTTTTTAGCAAAACTTTGCCGCGCAAACAAGACGAGGACAGAAGGAGAGAGGAAGAGAGAGAGAAAGCAAAGAGAGGAAAGGCAGGCAGGTCAACCAGACGAGCGAGCGGTTTGCTACCCTATATTGGGGGAAGGGAGAAGGGGAACAGAAAGAGGAAAGCGGGATAGAGGGAACACTCTGATTTCCAGGCACTTTGCTGCGTGTACACAGTCAAATTCAAGCAAGTGCTCCGTCGATATCTTAGGCTCACATAATTTTGCTGTCTAAAGCTAATCTTGGTGCTTCCTCATAGCTTGCGATGCACGATATGTTGCCACGTACTTCAACGTACTGCTGACGCCCACCGACTACTTGGTGAATTCAACGTGCGTAACCAGTACAGTAGGAAAACGCATGAGAACAGGAGCAGTGCTGAAAACTTTGGTTCACGATAACCAGCTAGCCTATTCCAACATTATTGCGCCTTTCTTCGTATCATTTGCGCCTGCTTGACTCACAGCTTTACGTGCTTAATTGTACCCTCCTCTCTCTTTCTCTCTTCCGCACACTTCACGACAGAGCGTTCACACTTGCGAACAAAGTTATACCGGACACGTATGCTCAATACCTGCAATCTGATTTTTGAGCCTCCGTGGTGTGCAACATATGTCGACGCCAGTATAGAAAAAAGACGAAGAAACATTTGCACTTAAGCTCCATCTGCTGCAAAGTTTATTAGGGTCGCAGCCCAGTCATACGTGCCGCGCAATAAACATCGCTTTTTGGTATTTACGCCTGCACTCTGTTCCCACTCGCACGCGGGCGTACCATCGCAACTCTTCCGTTCACGACCAATGAAAACAAAGCAGACGAAAAGCTGTAAACCTGACGCCCTCTCGGAAAACGAAAACGCAATCAGCGAACTGAGCACTTCTGCGAGAATATTGTAATTCATACGTTTTCCTTCGTCACTGTGCACACCAACCAGCCTGTCCCACTAGGAGATCCCAGCGCCAGAGCCATCGTGCGAAAACGCTGCACGGTAGTAAAGCGTGAATTACGCCGTCTGTTTCTGCCGCGAAGCTGGACGGGTTAAAACAAAAGGGGGTTTCATATTTAGGTGAGCCTTGCAGGGGCCTGTCTCCGTTAGTGTGGCAGAAGGCAGGAGTTATTTAGGCGCGCCAGATCAGCGCGTACTACCACCACCCAGCTCACCGTAAAAACTCCGTCAGCGTCATCCCTACGCGCCTGCTTGCGTTTTACGGCTCGCGAAACACTTGGCGCACACGCTCTAATGGGTGCGACGAGGGGGGAGGGGGAGGGGAAGCGCCCGCTGTGCACGCCAGATGGCTCTGAGCCTCGCGCTTTGTTTCAAACCACCACCTCTCCAAGAGCCATCTCTCTCTCATCCGCGGCGCCCTCTATTGATTGGGGCTTAGAATACGCACCCTGCTGGGCTTCCTTGTTTCGAGTGTAACCCTAGGCGCACGTGCCGTTTCATCACTTGCGTTGTTCGGTGACAAAGATGAGTCGGCGTATTGTTTTCCCAAGTTTTTCGAAGGCAGGATGAGCGGGAGGGGCTTCCGGTTTTCCGTAAAGGTCTCATTAACGAGCGTACCACGTTACTTCGCGGCGATTCGCCTGACGGGATAGGTACGGCTGTCGGCGTGGGGTGCGATACTGACACCGCGGTGATGTCGGCTATCGGTGCCCGTTTAAAACAGTTGCAGCTGCGAGCTGTGCTCTATCATTTGCGGCTAGTGATGACACGTGGAAGCTGTCAGGTTTCTTTTCCTCTTTTTTTTGGGTCTGCTTTTCTGTGCCCGTGCGCATAGATGTGTAAGTGTCCGAGCGTGATTACGTTGTGCAAATTGTGTAGTATGTATCGCTATAGATCCATGAACGCTCCGTCAGTAGAATATCCATCATTCGCGGCATGCGCTGGCTTAGATTGTATTTGTAGTTGAATGCTCATATCTTTATGCAATAAGTGGAGGCACACTGTGGAGTATTGTCCGTTAGCGCCTTATCTGCGACAGCTACGAAAGAATGGTGTCATTACAAAACCCGGTGTTGGCGACGATTTTTTATAGAGATTTCATCAAGATCTCTACATGCTTTCTCCAAAAAAGAAACGTCATAAGGCATAAAGGATTTCAGCTCAACTTTTTCGTCGTCAAGTACGAGAACCCAAGCACAGAGTGGCTTGTGATTAAGGCTTTCGTGTATTTTGTGCTTGTTCTATACTGGCGTCTTCGCGAAGATGGTGAATGCCCTGCACTCCGGTCTCCCAGCCTTTTTTTTTGTTGGTTTGTGTGTGTTGAGCAAAGATAATCAGATTCCCACAAAAGGACGCTTCCTCGGTCACAAAAGGGAAAAGGTGGCGAGAAGTCTGCCACAGTGCTGACTCTACCGTTTCCTCCCACAGCTCTTCTCCAGATGGTCGGGTGTCGTCCCACGCGCAAGCGGCTGTCAAAATTGCGCGCCAACCAATCCGTCAGCCGAGCGAGATACTCGAGTCCCGAAGGGGAAAACTTACCTCGGACGTAGCCAATTAGGGAGAAGGGAGAAGTAGGGACCGGGTCGAGACTTCTCGTTGGCAAAAAGAAGCATATATATATATATATATATATGCTGTACGGCGAGTGGTGGAGCAGGCTACATTACATGGTTTCCTGCCTGCCAAATTCGGGAGTCATAATCACTGTTTCGGGTCATCTGCTGCCCAGGATAGTGGGCCTTGGTTTGCCGCCAAAGATACCTGGACTTTTCTTTGTAAATGACACTACAGTGAAGGCAGATTTACAACACCGTGAAGTGGCAAAGGGTCAGCCTAACTAGTCCGGAGCAGTTCGTGTAGCAGTTCTCCGCTACACGATCGTGGCGCGAAGCCACCTCGGTCCGCTGGCCTCTCGGTCATGTTAACTAGCTCAATTACATGTGGTTGTGATCACGTTCGCGAGGTTATATATTCAGGATTTCGCGTAGGGAACGCCAGTTAGAAGTCAGCGCTTGTACTTGTCGCTTTTTCTTGTGTTCTGTGTCCATTCTCGCGTTGGTTATACATCACCATGGAATAGCAACTTTACACCATGATACCTTTATGCAATCACCATAAAAAAGCAAGGTTAGGGGATAGCTAAAATAAGCCCATGACAGGCCATGGGTGTGGGCTAGGTAGTTTTGGATTTTCGCGCGTGGGGCATATAGAGGGCATAAAATGCCATAAAAGGATGCGGAGGGTGCTTCCGGGATGAGTCCCGTTGGCCTTTGTGCTTCCTCCCCTTGTTTTATTGGGCTGTCGGTGCGCATTGGAACAAAGCAGGGCTTATATATAATATGTAAGATGTCAATAGGCTTCTTAAACATGTATTCATTATCTCGACGTCTCATCCTGAGCAGTCGCTTATTTAGCAGTCTACCTTATATTTTTTTCTCAGAAAGGCCGACCTCTGGCCTGAATCTCAACAGCATGAAGAGTTGTTTGGAAGAAGCGTTTCAAGTTTTCACTTATAGCATTGTGGCAACTGAAATCTGATACTGAGATGTAGTAGCCTGAGGCCTGAGCAACCGGAAGAAGTAACTTACAGTCGTTTGGGTTTCGGTATGATTGTATAAAAAATCTGTAGGGTACCAATCTTATAGCCAGAAAAAATGCCTTGTCGAAATCCATAGGAGTTCACAGTGACTTACTTTCGTGCTATTTCTTGTTTTGTTGAAAGTGATCACGTTCTCCCACGCCACAGCATCAACGGCAGCGGAACTTGCCGTTCTCAGAGGCGCTGTTGACTATATACCTAAATATCCACTAAAAACGGTGGGCCGTATTTGGTGATTCGAAGGCGATGCTCCGAACTGCGTAGTCAGACCTTCTTCATGACCCTCATGAACAGCTGGCCTCTGAAATAAGAAAAAACCCACCATCACGCTGTTAAAAAAAAAAAACGCTAATCAAACTTCAGCGGCTGCCATGTCGTTGTAGCTTCATCGGTAACGAACCAACCGAAGAAGCAGCGCGTTCCAACGTGTAAGAGGATGTTGCAGGTAAGCAACTTTGCCTACTTGCTCGTCTCTACGCATTAGAGCATTGGAATTCAGTGAAATGCGCCAACCTCGCGACTTCGCTCCCTTCTAGACCCTTCACTGCACCTTCGACACACCATGCGGTCTATCTCACTACGACGCAAGTTTGCAGCTTCGCTTGTGGTTGGGTGTCGGCTTTTACAAACGCCTACTGTTTCCGTATCGGCAGGATGGACTGTGCCTCGTACATCATTTGTGATTGTGACGAAACCGTGGAACATGTCCCGCTCTACTCGCCCTCCGTTTGTCATGGAGAAACAGGCATTGCGTTCAGCATTAAGCCGAGTAGATGAGAGAGCGTTCACAATTAGAAAAAAAAAGAAAGAGATATCCGGACTAAGACACTCAAAGGTCACGCGCGAAGAAAGCCGAGAGCACTTAGATTCTGCATTTTACGAAAAATACTGAGCTATGTGACCACCCTTGATTTGCGCGGACAAAACTGTTATATATGTGTGCACGCACATCCCTACTTAATCCTTTCGTACTCCCTTTTCTTTATTTTCTCCCTATTTCCCTTTCCCTTGCGCAGGGTAGCAGACCGAGTACAAGCTTGTTAGCCTGCCTGCCTTCCCTTTTATTTGTTTTCTCTTTGTTCTTTCTTTCTTGTTTTGAAAATGTTCTTCTAATATCTCCAGTCTAAGGTTACATTGAAAATTTTGAAGTATGGTGTGCAGTCTTGTGCAAGATAACTAATCCCATTGCATCATCGCGTCCATGTGATAAACAAATTTAACAGGCTCAAAACTTAGAATAAAATTTATGAGTTCTAAAAAACAGTCTTCGCTCATGTGCCACCACAGATAAGTGTAATCAAGAAAATGAAGGCCCACGGAGTCGGAATGAATGGCAGCATGCCTTACCCAAAGCGAGCTCATTATGATGTGCTATATATTATGTATGTCTTTTAATTTATTTCTCATCTGCCATCTATATATATATCCATGTTATATAGCCGTTGGGGATTTGGACTCGCACAAACTATAGCTATATATTTTACGAGTCAGCGCTCCTTCTCTATGTCACCGTCCATTAGCGTTGTACAGGGCTTAAGGCTATACGCAAATATACGGGGACTCATCCAAATCAAAGAAATTAGCATAAGACCATGAAAATTATACGAGTCAGTCCATGGGAGTAATGAATGGCGAGTGTACTGACTGACAGGGCAGTGGCTGTGCCTATTTGCGTGTCTTATTCAACGTCCTTTAGCGTGGACTTTTCTTCGGGATGGTGGACAGGGTGTTGATTCTAAATACCAGAAAGAGACAGAGTAAAACAAAAGAAAGTCATCGCACTTGACGGCAAAGAAATGCGGGAAGGCTGCTTAGTCAGCGGCGTATCATAGCTCATTTCCATTCCCGATTACAGGCACACACTGGAGCGGTTCTCCACTGAGCAGCGTGACGTAATTAATGTAAGTGCATTCGCTGCCGCTTCGTTAATTGCGACGTGGAACTAAGTTTTTGTGGGGGAGAAAAGACGGGGTTGTCGGACCCAGCTATCGCGTGGAGTTGAAACCGAAGGAAAGAGGGAGGGAGGAAACCGGCACAAAGGGAGATATCGTTCCGTGTAGGTCTTAGTCAGAGATGGTCGCACAGACGTTCACCTCCTTTCGTTTCCGCAGCTATGGCGCTAATTAGTAATACGCGGGCGCGCCCAGGTCGAGGTTTAGGGATTCTGTTTCACGCGTCGATGGAGTCTCATTTCGGAAAGGGAGGGTGAGGGGGAGGGGGGGGGGCATCCCGATTTTTAGTTCGGAGCTGTGCCTCGGCACAGTGCTCTAAGCTCAAAGTGCATACCGCCATTAGCTGTCAGTACGTGTTAAACACCTTGCCGCGCAACAGGATGTCCATCGAGCGCCGGGGTATATTAGTGTAGCTTTGCAGAAAGGCTGATGAACAAACATGAGTAGCATAGAATGTCGAAAACGGAGTTCATAAAAAACCGCTTGAGACAGTCTTTGTCTTGCGCATAGACTACGCTTAGGCTGCCTCCTCAAAGGCACGTTGTTTCGTTTATGAAATGTGTGCAGACTGATTGCAGGCAATAGTAATTAAGTTTTATTTCATTCGGGGCCATTCTCCAGCACATGCATCCAACCTAATTGGTTACCGAAGGTATTCGTAGAACAGTCAATGAAAAACACGAGTTCATAAATTCAGAAGCATTATACAGACAATAACTCATTAGGACAAAGTATCGTAAGACTTTTATAGACCATGTAAAGAAATATTTGCGGAGGGGTACAATGTCGTCATTCCTTCAGAGGTGAAGTGATATGACAGAAGAAATGCGCGTTGAACGAAACAGAAGAGTTGCTCCCAATCCATTACAATTGCTGTTCTGATTTATTTTACCTTCGAACATTGCGGTAATATTGGTGACGAAGTTGAAAACGAATTAGTCATTGAAAAAGAACGCCAACAGAAAACGAAAGTTACTACGCAGGCAGCAGCACAAGATGCATTGTTCGAAAAGGTTTAAACCTTTTCAGTTAACTTTGAACATACTTTTCTCTCAAGCATATATGATCGCATAACGTAACGTAGTTCAAACGACTCTAAACATTGAATACTCACAAACGTAATTGCTCACAGCTTAATACAATGAACAAGAGTGCCTATTCGCTGGTACTTTACCTTTTTTCTTTTTCTCTTTAGTAACTGAAACACTCCCGCACTGGGCTGCTAAATCTTGGTGCAACAGTGACAGTGCTGGCATTTTCTAATCGGTTTACGAGGCTCTCCGGTTTCCCCGGACAAGAACCATCAATCACGCGGCAACCTTTAAAGCAACCACTCCGGCGGATCAGAGCATAATTAAGTGGGCTGGGCGACCGCCCGCTCAATCCTAGAGCATCGGGCGAAGGCTGCAATTAAACGATCACCCCTCCACTAAACCGATATGTGAATCGCAAAGGAGAATTAGGGTCTTGCAAGTCCCCGGTGAATTCCACCACGCGCTTCGGGCTACGAGTAGTTTGTGTTCCTGTCAGCCGGGGTGTCACCACGGGTACAGTGCTTAACGTCACTTGCACCCTGCGCTCTCACACGAGCCAGGCGCCCCGAAAGATGCGCTTCCGGTGCATCTCGGTTTTGGCGTTTCATAAATCATTCATTCTGATAATATATCATGCTACTAAAGGAAGAAAAAAAAAGGGAATCAAAGAACGGTGTAGAGAAGTCGATTGCGTCTCACCACGGGAGGCACAGTCGGTTGGTCTCCCAAATGAGCCGCAATCGAATTACGCACGGGTCCATCCCCCCAGCGGGCAGCCCTCTCTCTTCGTGAGTCATATGCATATTCGCCCTTGTTAAATCCCTCCTTTAGTACAGATTGCGTGAATGAAGAGATTAACGAGTGAGGTAACTAACGAATTTGGCTGGCGATGCATAGTGTGGAGTTCGCCGCTGTTTTTCGTTGTGTTTATCACGATAGTAAACGGTTGAACGGGCGTCTTTAACCCATGAGGTGCCCAAGCACACAAACCTCAAGCTGTCACGCCAGCGGCAGTGCCTGTATTAAGCGCCCGGCCATTTGCTCCCGCTACAATCAGTACCCACAGAAAAAGATAACATTTTGGTGGCTCAAAGAAAACGTCCAAGTTAATCATAGTGTGGCTTGATCAGCTGAATCTAGATGCACCGTGAAGAGTGTCCTTCGCCACTACCATGCTAACTCATGCTTGTGCTCGGCCTACTGTAATACTCAAGCGCTTCACAATACATCTGGGCAGACAGCATGCAGCATGAATGTCAAAGTGAAGGAACGGCTTCCCTGCGGAGCCTTGCTTCTATTGAGACACCTAATAGTTAGCTCTATCGCTAACTATATTCGTTAAACAGAACGGGTGCCTGACGTTGCACTGGCTCCCGCAGGGCCTTGTCAGCTCACAGCCCGCATTAAACGGCTGCAAGCGCATTTATCGTGCGCTGGTATTCTGATCGCGCCAGCAACTAACCACACTATAGCTTTGTCCACGCGGGATTGGACCAGCTTTGATTAGAGTGTTTCTGGGAAGGGCCCTATTTACTCGGCCAGGGTAAATCCCCGTGAAGTGTAAGCAAGAGCTAAAGAAACTTTCGCTTTCTTCATCTGTATATAAAAATCTCCGTTTACCAGCCCGTGTATCACCGCAAGTTGTTTTTTTTTTCTTTTTTTTAACGATATGGCGCTAACGAACAGAAGCGGCTGCGCAGGACCCCGGGGAGTGGACAGCATCCACCGTCCACTAAGGAGTGGGTTGCCAAATTTTGTGGACCGGGTCACTAAATCGCGCATTAACTTGGCGGCAACGCGAGGGTCCGCCCAGTCTTCACGTTTTTATTCTTCACTATCTTCACACGGGGCTTTATTAATTGACGTAGCCACCAATCTTGCCTGCGTAAGACTAATGTTACCGACCGCACTCACGATAAATCACTGCCCGCGCACGCGATGACAAAGAATTTCATCACCAAATGGAACTCTGATGACCTATAGCTTCCCTCGACTCTATTCCACTTTGCGAGCACGCAGGGAGGAGTGAGGAAGCAGCATTCTTGTGGTTCCGCTGTCCGGAAACGCGATAGCTCGACCGAGGGTCAATTTGTCGTGCTCCGGTGGGAGCAGAAGTGAGGTGAAGAATTCGCTGCGGTTATTCGTACGCTTCCGTAATTCCTGAAACGAAGCAACCACAACAAAACACAAAAGCACGAAGCCCCTGCTCCCTCACTACCTTCTCTCCCATTGAAAGAAAAAGAAGTAACACAATACGCAAGTAAATATTGCATGGAATAAGGCGAATGAATCTCTCTCAGAGTCTATATGCTGCCTTCATAACTGAGAGTTGGTGGAACAGAAGAGCGCAGGTCTTGCATGTTGCGTATTGTTTTCTTTTATAATTGCGTATTTCGCTTATTTGGACGCATTGACACCCACTCGTGACCAGACATCGGTCAGAGGGCAGTGTTGCTGAGACGTGTCCTGGTGGGGGGGGGGAAGGAGGGGGGGGGCGACTTTGTCGCTGGGGTCTGTCTCGCCTCGCGTGCCGGTCATGCAGAGTCTAGCTTGATGGCGTTCACCACATCATAACTCATGGCGCCCGGCGGAAAAAAAAGTAGTGGAGGCGGGCGGAGGGTAGAGATGAACAATACGGCCATTTTTCTTAGTTTGTGTAACTTTTCGTGGAAGTTTCAAGCGCCGTTCTGTGCAGTGCTGCTGGTATGTAGTGCAGTGCTTTGCTGTTGTAAGCGAGGTCGGATCACTAGGCTCACATATTACTTAATTCCAAGCGAGCGATAACAAGAGTTACATCTAATCATCAGTTGGAATTTATATACTAAATCGGTGTGTTGCTGATAATTAATGCTGTGCTCGCAAATAGACGGGCTAAGAGCCTCATTTTTCTCGCGTTCCTGAAATTGCCGAAGTTTACTTCTGAGCATGCAAAGAGTCTTCCGTTACTTGAAGTTCTGTTTTACTTGCAGAAGGACAGTAGATACTGTACTGTTTCGGCTTTGCATGATACCTGATACGCCAGGCCTTCTGCGCATGCACCACCTCTCCGCTAATCCATGGACATACAAAGTGCTCATTGTTTTAGCACGCGATCACGTGGTCCATGCATTCTCATCCGGCGTGACACAGCGCCCTCTGAGTGGGTTTTCGCGTGCCCACGCTGTTTGTTCGGGCACGTGTGTTTGGTGTTAGTGTGATCGCTTTCACAAACGCGATGGCACGTGACGGTATGGAGTTCCTGTTGAGTGCGTTGGAAAGATTGATGCGGCGTTCCCTGTCTAACGCGTTGCTGAAGAGTCTTATGTGCGCAAACAACGGGTCACGGTACTACGCACTCAGAGAACCGTTGCGGGAAGCATTGTCCACGTGTGCGCATTGCAACACGACTGATGAGTGAGCGAGCGTGGCACCAGTGTAACAAGAAGTTTCGAACAAGCTTTAATAGAATATTGCATTTGATACAGCCGTGCTTCTTCGACAGACTAGCGGGCTGCGACGTGCTGGACCAGCGATCCTTCAGCTATCATAGAAATGATGGTTAGTAAACAGATTTGTCTAATCTCCGCGCTTGTGCCTTCAGAAGTTTTCTGCAAGTTATTCCTTACGCTTCACCTTTATAAATTGTCCAAGCACTCAAAGTTTGCTAAACACGTCAATGGTATTGGTCTCTGCCCAAGCACATGAGTAATGGTCGTGAATTGTTACGTAGATAATGCAATGTTTGTAATGCAATGCAATCAATTTGTGAAGTCTCAAAGCCGTTTGAAGCCAGAAGGACAATGTTTAGGCAAATCCATGAACTAACTGCCATTCCCATGCTGGTTAACTACCATACTTGCAGCTCCCACAGACGTTAGAGCCTGAGTTAGCTCTAGTAATCTAGTTAGCTCTAGTAATTGAAGACTCTGCGGCTTCTCGCTTACTTGTTCTTTATTTGCTTTTCAGAGCATCTGATGTATTGAAGTGATATGCAGAGAATACGACGGCCGAATATGACGGAAAGGTGTACTCTCTGGTGTTAGATTGACTGCGTAAAATTTATAAATGTTTTACTCGCATGCTAGTATAGTCATTCTTAGTGCCAAAATTGATTTGCGCAGTTCCAAAAAAAGGCACCTAAGTCGCCCTATTCAACCAAGACATGAGCACTTGACGGATGCTACGAAGATGCATGTACGCATTTCAATATAAACGTTGTTCAGGCTTCTTTACCTAAGGCAAAACCGTGTTTGTGTGTAGTCGTCCACATGCTTCAATTTTCTTTTTAACGGGAGGCAATCTGTCAACTAATAGCATGACATGCTGCGACGAACGCGAATTTCATATTTCTTATTGCCACAGGCAGGTCAGCATTTCAGCTTCGAACTTATTATAATAATTTGTCTTACGTGAATATAAGAAATGCTGTCACGTTTGACACGACTATTGTATGAAATGCACGTTTACTGTTTCGTAAACATAGGAACTATTGTTTCCGCTGTTAGCAAATAAGCATTTTAATTATTGGTTTCTGTGACGTGCGTCGACAAACACCGCTAAAAAATTGTTTTCGCATATTTGGTTACATTTGATTTGGGTTATGCAGCTATACACAATGTTTTGCAGCTATACCTAAAGAAGACACCTGACATAACACTATGGCTAGCGTAGTATAGGGAAGGATTAGAACTGCTTAATGTTCTTGGCTCTTCATCAGAAAATAGCTTTTAGGTTATTTGGAGGAAAGGGTACCAGACAATGTGATTACGAAATAACCAAGCCACTTAGGAACTACGAAGCTTAGGTCTTTCATTCTTAAACCATTACTTTTTAGACCCACGTGCAGGGTAGTAAGTTGGACCCAGTCTAATTGTTATTCCGGTCTTTCCTTATTTTCCCTTTGTCTGCGCCACTAGGCATTCTTGCTCAAGAAAATCCTTGCCTATGAAGTGCTTCGCGGACCATTTTGCAGCTCTACACTGTTAGACAGAATATCAAGAATTATTGAGCACGATAACAGAGCGGTTTCCTTCATATGCTGCTTGTCTCGGCATGCGCCAGTTCAAGGAACTGCGCTTCGCCTGTGCCATCGACTTTTTGTGAACCCTGCCACTTTTGTTGACTGTCGCTATCGGTCGTCAACGTTCCGGTGACTCACGTATTTCGAAACTATGGACACGCGACCGATACAATAGGAGTGACGCGAAGGAAGTGAAGCCGTGCAGGGATCGAGGCGGACGAGGCACTTCGCCTGTTTATTACTGCGATAAAACTCCAAGCGAGAGAGGGGCGCTTTTTTGAACTGCATTCTTTTTAGGTACAGCAGCACAAGTTTTCGGTTTGAATGTGTGTAATGGAGCAACCGGAAGTTCTCTTGGTTGGATAATTCCTCGGCATGGTAGCAACCGGGAGGCCCTCGACGAATATGACGACTGACACGGCACCTCGGCTGACTTCAAATTATGGTCGGCGTCGTTTTAAATGGGTTGGGGTTCCCTATCGCACATGTGTTTAAGTGGCCCGACACGAGTGTTTCTTTTTTGTTTTTGTTTCACTGCGGCTGGGGGAGTCGAAGCAACCCCTATTGACAGTGATGGCGGCGGCGGCGTTTCTACGCGTGGCGCATCGTTTCAACCCAGAGAGCGTGAGAGACACTTATTTTTTCTTTCTTTTTAAAGAGTATCGTTTGTAGAGTTCGGTGGGAGTGGGTGTAGTGGAGCGAAGGTGGCGTGATTATGGTGGCAGCCTGTGGAAACAACCCGTAGTTGCTGATGAGGTAAGTGTAGAGGGTATGTGTTTTGCATTATTTAAATTTAAAGCGTTTCATCAATACGCGAGCCTGCGTTAGCTTAGATGAGTTTTGCTCCTGATGCTGGTTTTAAGATGTGTCCTAATGTAATCCTAGCAGCTAGTTCTTAGACACCCGCGTAAACTTCGTTTCACTGTTTGTACTCGTCAGCGTCTTGATAACTCGACGCCAGCTGTGGAGGTTCTGTTAGTGGTCACAGAACGTACATACGAATCAGCAGCTTGAAACGATTAAACTGCGCATTAATGAAGGCACGTGTGCATGTTGCAGCCTCCCAGCGAACCATTGAATCCTCGCCTCGGAAATGGCTTTCCAATTCCCTTATACCTTGCATCAGCCCATCACCTGAGTATCATTAGCAACAAAGGATTCAGTGGTGGCCCTCGTGTATTACTAGTTTATGGGTTGAACCATTTTCACATTTGTTTTTCGGTAGTTCTCAAAGTTATGAACGTATTTTTCGACCAAGAAGTTTTAAGTGTACTATTGAAGAAACTTTGTACAGGTGACAACATGAGGTGGTGGTTGGTTCCCCCTGGATACTGAGTGTACACCAAACGCTTCGCTTTACCTTCTGAGCAGCAAAATACATTGATCCTACGCTTCGTGAGCACTTGTGCAGGAAAACAAATGTTTCGGGCTGCAACTACGCAAACCAGAAAGACCAGCTGCAGATCCCTGGGTTGTAGCGCCACCACTCAACGTTTCTCTTGACTATTAGCCCAGAATAATGACTCTAGCACCCGGTGCTATTGTCTGTGGTCCTGACGGCAGCTAACGAAGTTTTCTTCTCGTTCTTCTACTCGACCGCGAGTGGAACTCCGAGTCTGTGTTTGACGTGAGGCGTGTCTCGTCGAGCGTTTCGACGAAACGTCCACAAAGGCAGGATGGTGTCCTTCCGGTCTGAAAGCGGGCGGATTCCGCATTTTGAGGGGGAAATGGGAGAGCGAGCCGTGGATGGTGGCATCGACGAGGGAAGCGCATGTCCCCCACATCAGGAGTATCCCTAAAGAACAACAATGGCTGAAGTGGCTTGTGGCACCTCTGATGTGCGCCCGAGTCTGTTTCCTTTCACTGAACGACTCATCAATCTCAATGCTTTCACTTCCCTACTATCCGCAGTACGGGTGTGGATACTGGATTGAAGCGCCACTTTAGGCCACAAGGAACAAGTTGCCGCATGCAAACGCTTACAACCTGTCACCCGATTGAACGCAACTAACCAAGTGCCTGAATATGTAATTCAGCTTCATCTTTCCTAAACGATTCTCTCTGGAGGCGGTAGCACAGCGGTTATCGTTTTATTCTGCCGAGTACAATGTCACGGTTTCGGCTCCCGGCCGCGGCTACAGCGTTCCAACGTAGGGCGGATTGTAAAAAAGAGTGAAGCTAACCCTGAGTGCATGCTAAGGCGAAATGCATTGAAACTTCACAAATTTCCCTTCGACTGCATCGGGTATATGTAAGCAAAACACCGAACCTTCGTTTTTTTTTAGGTTTGTGAAAACAAAAATTGCCTCTGATAACTAGCATTGTGCGGACGTTGCAGGGTCGTTTGCGGACGAGGCAGGTACAAACCTACATGAGGAGATGCAGTGTTTAAGTAGCTCACTAAAATATCTATTAATTAGGCTTTTAATGGTACACCATTCGCCTCGCATGCAGGGACGTACTGGTTTCGAAACCCAGTGCCGCCGGAAGCCTACGGGATGTTTATAATGAGTAGAGATGTACGTCGACCGGACACTCGCAGTTCTCATATCAAAAGGGGATGGGGGGGCTGTAGATAGATATTTTCGGGGGTCTTTGGGCGCCCCTTCTCCCCACCACAGTTTTGAAGACATAATCGAGCATCCGCCGCTACTGTGGGAGGCAGACGAACGCTGCCGCCGAGTTCATACCGGTAAAGTAGGCACCACTGCGCTCCCGGATTGGTGCTCGGCAAGTGCGGGTCTGGCGGGGACTGTGGCGGAGGCTGCTTGCACCCGTCTTGTAAACCGTTGGGCGACTGGCGTTATTGATAGAACCACGCCCATCCCGCAGGAGAGCAGAACCACCACCGCTGGGGTCTGGAGAAGAAGAAAAGAAAAGATGTATGCAACAGCACTTGAATGAACTTAAAACTTGTTCGTATCGATGGACATGTGTTCGAATGGCAAAATTCAAGTGAACCAATAGTGAAAGGCTAATGTAACATCATAATCCTAACACTTGCAGTCTGCACTCTATAGATATTCGTCCCGTGATCTCGTACTATATATTGATGCTAAACTTAACACTTTTTTGAACAGCAACCACGTTGCAGTTGGGTGTTAAGGTGTTAAGTCTCAAACACGCAGAGATAAGCCACTGATGCACGTCGCTGATATCCCGCTCGTGCGCTTAACAACCAATGCAGTACGATGTCACTCGTTCATCTCGTGCACTACAACAGCTCCGGTGCAATTTCATTGTCTCTGGAAAGCGACGTTCACAAAGCTACATGGCCTGCCCTGGAGATATAATTGATGTTGCCACGGTTTCATTATTTGCGGTATAAGTGAAAGCAGACGCAATTGGAACATGGTCAATGTAAAGGCACAACTGCGGCTGCGTACTTCGATGGGGCCTGCGGTCAGTCGTGCGCAACTAAAGACCAACAGTGAGAGCAAGCTAGATCCACCCACGTGAAATCTGGAAACCCCGCCAGGAAACCACACGGACCACAACACCCCGCGGCGCACACCTGCGCACACGTGCTTAACCGTGTTTTTCGCGTGCACGGTATGTTTGCTGCCCCGTACAGAAGAGGGAGAGAGCGTATAGGGGGGAGGGCTAACACAGAGTCACGTTTACTCTAGGTCTCTGATAAACCCCTGAGCCGGCGACTTCTTCAATGCCTAATGACTTTTCTGCCGTTATCTACTTCCAAGACACAATGTGGTCGACCTACGGGGTTGTAGTTAAATGTTTGGACGGCATACATTCTAAGAACGATGACATTAATGGGAACTACTTTTGCGGGAGCAACAACTATTTGTTTCGCCCGGCATAATGCAGTAGTGGCTTTGGTGCCGCGCTGCTGAGCCCGATGGTCCGGGATCGAATCCCGGCCGCGGCGGTAGCAGCTTCAGTGGAGACGAAATGCAAGCAAGAACGCTTGTGTAGCGGGCATTGGGTGCGTGTTAAAGAACCCGAGGTGGTCGAAATGAATCCGGAGCGCCCCCCCCCCCTTTATCACGACGTTCCTCATAAACATATTATGTGTATGGTACGTAAAACTGCAGAATTTAATAACTACGTCCTTGCTTCATATCTAACTTCACTTTCAAAATTTAATCCACATAGTAGTAGCAAACATTAACTGTAAGCGAGTTCACCATGAGCGTAATTCTTCCTAAACATGCTGAATACAGTCTACCATGGAATGGCGAAAACTTTTAGATGGAGCTGTATAAAAATCTTGAGTTGCATACAGTACAGTATCTTACTCATGCGACAAAAAGAAAAAAAAAAGTTGCAGCTGTCATTTCTGTTCGCTTAGAGTGTAAAAAATTAAAAACCCCTGGTTTCATGCAGATATTTTGGCGTGTCGCCACCCAATATCTCTGATGGCAAATTTCCTATCTACGAAAGTTGAAAAGAGCCTTTCTGCATTCCTTATATTTAAATCGATCGCTTTGCGCAGTAATCACCCTGCTCCTCATGCTCTACTTCACCGTTATCTCTCTCTCTCTCTCTCACTCTCTCTCTCTCTCTCTCTCTCTATATATATATATATATATATATATATATATATATATATATATATGACGAAAATTGCCATTCTTCGTTGTTAGCTCACGATGCCAGTGAAATTGCTCGCTACCACTGCCGTTCAAGTATGTATAAAATAAACCTTCGTTGATATTCACAGATGGATTTATATTTGATGATGTATTTGCAATTACGAGTTATGTGGATATTATAGACAATGTAGACAAATTTTTGCCGTCGCCATGATGTTCTGTATGAACTCCAAGTGCGTCGTATGCTGCGGCTGCGAGTGAAAGTGTGCGACGTTGAGCCCAGAAGGATGGTGGTCTGGTATCAGAATCAGAATCAGAATGAAATGGGACCTCCTGTGCATGAAGACTGTGCTCCCGCACAGTCTTCATGCACAGGAGGTCCCATTTCAGTTTCTAACTACGGGACCTCCTTCTGTATATACATATGTTGTAATTATCCTCATTTTGTCATGAATAAAAACTGATTCTGATTCTGATTCTGAGACTGTGCGCAGTCTTCAAGCGTGCCCAATGAAAGTCACGGGATCAAGCGTGGGCAAAGAAGGAGGCTTCTTTGTGTGCGCTGTCTTTCCGCGCGCCTAGCTTTTGAAGGTCCAGTAATCTCGAGTTTCAGACTAGCTGAGGCGAGAGTCCGCCCAATCTGTTCGCTCCACGCTGCCTGCGCTCTTCACCACGCCAACGTCATTGTGGCAGCGAGTGTCAGTTCATGCTCACTTTACTACACACACACACACACACGGTGACACTCGCGCACATAACACACGAATGCACCGACCGTCCGGGCGACGCAATTTCGCCACAAGTCACAACACACACACTCACTACGTGGTCTTGGGAGGCGAGACTCTCCGAACTGGACCTGGGAAGTCAACTGGCGACCCTCGACCAGGCCCGGCGAGCCGCGATCGCCAGTGGAGCCCTGTCAGAGGGAACCACCCAGGAATAAACCGCGCAACGGTTACTGCAATAATAACGTTCCTCCTCCTCCTCCTCCTCATGCTCACCTGTACGCGCGCGATGCTATGCTAATTAATTTAATTAGTGAGGGAAACGTTTGCTTCTCTTTATACGGCGAATAGAACTACGCACGCAAATTCAAGTCGTCCAATATTTTGCTGTCCCTATGAACACATCGCCTTTCATGCGAAAATTCACCTGTATTATATCTTGTCTTGAACGAGTACTTCCTACCGCAATGCACCATAAACATCATGTAGATGTTAGTAGCAATTTGTTTCTTAAAATTTTTCTTAGACTGATTTTCACTGCAGCTGCCCTCGTGTTGAGTTTTCTTTTTTTTTTTACTAGCATATCACCCCACTCATTGACGTCTAGTGGGCTGGCGTATCCTTTCTTTTTTTTTATTGAGAACAAATGCAATTGAAGAATTGCTGGAGCTAAGCAATGTGCTGTGTAAACATAGCCACTGAACCTAAAACCCTGCCAGGCTTTGAGCGGGCGTGCGTCTACAGTTCTTTCTGCTTGAATAATCAATAAAAACGAGAGAGCTGTGGAACACTTGAATAGAGTTTGAGAGCAGGGTTACTCTTCATATTTTATTAAAACCTTTCTTTAGCCACGCACGCCTTGTCTCAACTTAAGATGAAAGCACTCGATACCTCTCAGTTATGCAAACAGTCTCGAACAAGTGCGTGATTCTGCGTGAATAGAGGAGTGTGATCTTAGCATTGGCTCATCTGTACGGTGCCAAAATACACATCCTTTTACGCATGGTCACAATGAACGTACATCAAAGAGTCATCTCAAGGTATGGGAGGTCTTTGTTTTAGTGCACGGGTTATATCTCCTCACAGGATCTCTGTTTGCCTTAGAACGTTTCAACTTGTTCCTGTTTTCTCTCGTTTTTTTCCTTGTTTGTGTGAAGTGATTATGTTTCATACAAATGCAGATTTATGCCGGTGGATCCTTCTGTCTCAAGCAATTTCATTGGGAAAACGGTTCACCGCCGGCGTCTGTAGTAGCTGTCTCTCAGACACTCAGAATAAAAAGAAGTAACTGAAAGAAAAGAACCCGGAAACATTTCGGAGAGAAGGACAAGTTCCGTGACAGCCAGAAGCATAATTTAGTCGTATCATAAGAAGCCAACAAACAATGACAACAAGGACAACATAGGGGAATTACTTGTGCTTAATAAATGAAATAAAGAAATGATAAATTATTGGAAATTAAAGTGGATGAAAAAACAACTTGCTGCAGGTGGGAACCAAACCCACAACCTTCGCATTTTCGAACCTACAACTCTCGGTCACACCCTCTCCTCGTTTATTACATGACGAGGGTCTCGAATCCGGCAACATTGATGCCTTCAGGTAGCATGTGTGGGTTTATTGACCAGTTGCCTTCACCCAAAAAAGATCACGTTCTCGTGACGCCTGCAGAAGAAAGGACGTTCCATGTCCGCAGCCAAGGTATGTAAGTGGTGGCGCTGGCTAACACTCCCAGGGGTCTACTAGGACACATAAATACTCCAAAAAGTGGATGGGGGAACAGCGCCGTGGTAGCTCAATTGGTAGAGCATCGCATGCGAAATTCGAAGGTTGTGGGTTCGGTTCCCACCTGCGGCAAGTTGTTTTTTCATCCACTTTATTTTCCATTAATTTATCGTTTCTTTATTTCATATAGTAAGCACAAGTAATTACCCCTATGTTGTCTTTGGTGTCATTGTTTGTTGGCTTCTTATGATAGAAGCATAAATTGTACTTTATGCAGCCCAAGTAAGTCAGCAATATGAAGCGAAAAAGAGAAACCCACAACTGAATTTGCATAATGTGCGCGCATGTTTCGGGTGCAATAAGGATACTTCGTTTGGCAATCAATTTTTTTCACCTGTAACGCCTCGCCGACAACTGGCGTTACGCGCATGCAGCTTTCCCGCCCGGCGGAAAAAGCATCCTTTTTTTTTTTGCTATGCGGAATCACCCTGCACTACATTTCACCTCTGCGACAGGGCCCCAGTTTTACTTTGCGGTAGCAACGCGACACTCCTTGGCATTTTATTCGCTCGGACCTCTACACTTTCTGTACCCAATACTCCGCATTTCGCTACACATTTGGTTGTTCTTGCCTTCCTTTTATCTCTCCCTCTCTTATTCGGTATTGTTCCAGTTTACGTCACTATTAAATCACCCAATTCGGGGTTCATGGTGCATATACGCAACGTGCGCAGCAAAGCGGGCCGCATGAAGCGTCCACCAGGACCAGGAAGCAGGCGTCCTCGCCGGCGTTATAGCGTGAAGGATCTGCGCCGGAGCTTTGCGGGATGCGAGAGCGGGTGCACATCAACTGCGGTCGTAATTGTGAACTGATCGGCTTCCAGGGAAGACCCACACCTTTAACTACCGTAGGTCGCTTCACGCTGTTAAGCACTTCCCGCGTGCTCCCTGCAATAAAAAAGAAGGGGGAGAGTGGTAAAAATTGGCTCATAAAATGGACTGTAATAATTCCATCGGCTTTCTACAGGCCTGTATTGAAACGTAGTCGGAGAAGCGTAGCGTTAAAGTGCCTTGTCACAGTTGTAAAGAAAGCTCAACAACACGACCAATGCAATTTGGTGGCCTGACTACTCTTTCTTTTTTTCTTTCTTTCTTTCTTTCTTTCTTTCTTTCTTTCTTTCTTTCTTTCTTTCTTTCTTTCTTTCTTTCTTTCTTTCTTTCTTTCTTTCTTTCTTTCTTTCTTTCTTTCTTTCTTTCTTTCTTTCTTTCTTTCTTTCTTTCTTTCTTTCTTTTTGTTTTGCACCAGTGCAGTTAAATGGCGTTTTCGACTGCCTCGGACGCTTCCGCCGCACTCTTTGTTCTGCACACGCATAAACATTGTAAAATATGCTTACGTCACGCAGATAATTTTCAGGACATACAAGAAGTGCTCGTTTCGCCAAGCTGCGTTGCAAAAGTTACGGGCGTAGTCCTTCATCGTCAGCGACATTTCACATAAAGTACAATTTCATTTAACGAAGCCAGATAATACGAAATTTGCGGTATAACAAAACTACAAGGAACTACAAGATAACTTGATCCTTTCATGAAACAAATCCGGGCGTACGCGCTCGGGGGCAGCCGACAAATTGGAGGAACAATTTCGAATGTCCACATCCTTACAGGCTGTTCCTGCTGGAGAAAGGAACTGTGCCTGTAGCGGCCAGGTGGGCTGGTCTTGCGCTATCTTACTCAAGGAGTTTGATCTTCCTTCTTAAAAGGCTCGGAAAGGAGGTTCTCGCTCTCGCCAATAAAACATCTATAGCGTCTAAAAAAAGCTCCCTGGCGATCTCAAGAGCCACCTCGCTACCGGGTATGCCTGCGTGGCCGGGAAACCGGTGATTTAAACTTGTTTATTTTGTTCTAAGGTGCCCTAGCTTGCACCTGAGTTCTTCTGCTCTACTTCCTTCGTGCTAATGATGAAGATCACACACAAGGCCGTGGTGCTTGCAGCATTCAGCTGATAATTAAACAATTATTTCATTTATGTAGAACTGCCATACTTACGTTCAGCCGCTGCGCACCTATCCGACATTCCTCAGACTCGCTTCGACTTTGCCTCAACGATAGTTCGGCTTCACATGCTTCAATTATCCACAAGAAAAGTGGAAAAACACGGATCAGAAAGGTATCACGCAAGGAGACACAATCTCTCGAATGACATTCACTGCATGCCTAAAGAAGTATTCAACCTCTTTGACTAGGAAGGATAAATGGCGAATATCCGAATAACCTTCAGCTTGCAGATCAAATTGTCCTGTTCAGCAACGCTGGGGACACATTGCAACAATTTACTGAGGACATTCACCGAGAAAGTGTAAGAGTAGATTGAAGAATATTGTGGACAAAAAAGTAATGTTGAAGAGCCTGTCAAAGGAACAAGCATTAATGATTGGCAGTCAGCCTCTATAGTATGTGCGAGAGTACGTCTATCAAGGCCACTTGTCCGCAGGAGATCGTGATCATGAGAAGTAAACTTGCAAAAGAGTCAGAATGGGTCGGAGCGCGTACGGCCGACATTACGTCATCATAACTGGGAGCTTACCACCGTCATTGAAAAAAAAAAGGTACAATCATTGCATTTTACCAGCACCAGCCTATGGACCAGAAGCTTGGAAGTTCACAAAGAAGCTTAATAACCTTACCTTTGCGTTCATTGCAACTGACCTTTTGCAGAATAAAAATATGACCAGATTTGCGGCTAACAACAATTTCTTGTTACCCATGGTCCATACAAATTACGGCAAAAAAACATCTTCCTTCGCCGCAATTTCTCGTTGGAATGAATTACCATCAACCATAACATCCTGTACTTCTCTTGTAATTTTTAAAAATCACCTTAAGCATCATTTCCTGCGATAACTTAACTACGATCTGGCGGTGTACCTTTGACATTTATCTCATATGTCATTTCTTGTATTTCATCCATGGTTTCTTCCGACTTTCTTTTATGACGTGCCTTTTCGTGTTTGATTGTAAATGACATGTCTAATGATGCATTTGATCTGTAGATGCTATTTATAATACGCTAATTTGCTGACTATTGATATCACCATCAATGTTGTTATTATTAACGGAGGGTCCCACTACAGTTCTTTCACTTCGGGACCCTCGTCTGTATATTTGTCATGTAATTACTTTTTTTTTAACCAATAAATCTGAATCTGAATCTGAAGCCTGAGAACAAGGTAAGGATGGTGAAACAGGCAATAGAACGAAAATGTTAGGCGTAACGTTGAGATACAAAAAGCGATCGTTGTAGATCAGACAGCAAACGGCGATTGCCGATATTCTAGTAGACATTAGGATGAAAAAAAAAATGCGCCATGACACAAAAGAGTGCTTACGTGTGGGAATGCGAAAGCACTTGAGTCTCTTTGGTGAAATGTATTTTTCTGTGCATTCGTCGTTTGCGTTCGTTGTCTCCGGACATACGGATGCACCTACCGCCTGGGTTACCACGACATGCACAGACCATGCTGTACCATCTGCGGCTAGGCGTTGCAGGTACCAACTCGTATTATTTCCTCATTGGAATGGCCAACAGCCCCACGTACGCCACATGAAACATCGATGAGACGCTCGCACATGTTATCTGTGTCTGCCCGCGATATAGTTCCCAGGGACAAGTGCTGCGCAGAGTACTGGACCAGTTGGACAATCGTCCACTGTTAGAAGTCGAAGCTTTAGGGCAATACTACCAGACAACATGCACGCTAAAGGCCTTACTCGCGTTATCAAGGTTCCTGCGGTCTGCGGGGCTTCACGATAGACTGTAGACTGTAAGGAAGCCGCCCCCTACCACTCTGTAGTGCACGCGGTTTGTTCGTGCTCGTCTCACTGTATCTATTTCTCTCTATGTCCCCCTTCCGCTATCTTTCTCTTTTTATCCCCATTCACCCTTCCCCCCTTGCAGGGTAGCCAACCGGAACTGCCTCTGGTTAACCTGCCTCCCTTTCTATGCATCCTTTTCTCTCTCTCTGCGCATTCCTTGACCGCATGAGCTCTCGCCTGCATTCTAACTGCGCCTCGGTAAGACCAAATTAAAGCGTGCCAAGCGTCTCAACAGGCTCACGTGCCCTCAAGGAGTTCGTAACTCGAAGGAACACTCAGCGTCGTTCAAATTGACATTAATGGTTTTTATTTGATATACTCGTCAAACTCATGATGTGGCGCCACATCCTCCCCATTGTCTGGGCCGTCACGTGTCAACGAGAACCATGGACCCGCTGTGGCGTCAGCGAATCATGCTCGTCTCGCAACCAGAGAGGCCCGGGCTTGATTCCCGCCCAGACCAAAATTTACCAAATTTTCTTTTTAACGCCAATAAGTGTCTTTGATCGCAGAAACCTGCCTGAGAAATTCGACGTCAATCCTAGTCTGCGACGTGTTTTCACTCTTTACGGACCGTCGGCCACCTTTGGTACCATCTTTCGGTCACGCCGACTACTGCGATGAATTTTCGCCTAATGGGGTATAATGGGCGCGAGCTCCGCCACTGGAAAACCTGGCGCTGCCGTCGGCGTGACGAGGTATGAAGGATCACGTGGGCAAGGCGGCCGCGTCGGCTCCTTCGGAAGCATTAAAGCAACCTGGAAATGAAAACTTATAGTCCCACGTGCTCTGCGGTAATGATTGAGTTGAAATATTTCTCACTTCGGGTGTCTGGTTGACAACACCTAGAAGCCAAGATCATGACAACACCTCAAAGCACCGTAATCGGCAGTGGCTGTGTTTGAAGGCGTCCAACCGGGTAGGCTGCTGCTCGGTGCCGCAATGCCGGACGTACGCTACGGAGCCCGCGGTGTCAGTCTTCACACGTCCCCACATGGCAAGAATCTGCGTGAAGCGTGGATCGTGAGACTTAGAACCGGCAAACAGCCATCGGCTACAACCCGGCTGTGCACAAAGCACTTCCGCGAGGAAGAATTCTGGTATGGCGTTGGGCACTGCGACGTTCAGCGAATAGCAGAAAGCGCGCACTGAGACGCTCGCCCGCGCGCCCTGCCCACCTAATGTCATGAAGGTTTGGTCTATGAACTTGTTGGTGCCAGATACTGGCAAGTTCACTGGAATGGAAAGGTAAAGGCAAGAAGCCTATTAAAAAAAAGACATGACATATGCTCATGTTTGTGTTAGCACCAAACAAGGAATGCATTGGATTAAGAAAATGAAGTAGCGGTAAACGGCTCACTGAGAAGACCGATTAACATACAATTTGATGCAACTTGAGTAATAATGATATTGAAAGTTCCAAGAATTTAAAAGAAAATAGAAAAAAAATATCGAATCGTCGTGACGACGCATCACAAGTCGCCGAAGGCGTCGGAGGCCCTAGATATAACCAAATTACTTTTAAACAGCTTTGATAGCGTCCACTCAACCATGGTAGCTATTGTACTGTCAAATGCTCACATACTGCCGCCCAAAGCTCATGGCATGGTGGGAAAATGCGCTTGCAGCGAAAGCGAAATATTGTGCGCGGATATGCATGCAGACCCAGAGTCGGTTGCTGCGAACCCGTGCGATCGCTGCATTGAGGCCTCACTCTGTTATGCTTCATTTGGTTATACGGAAAGCCCCCTATAAGAACATACTTCACATAGTTTTCTCTCAGCGACTGCCTACCTTTCATGCACGAGACCGGTTCGGCAGACTCCTTCGCGGCGACGGCACGCAGTGGGCGTTCACTGTACGCATTCGGCAAAGAGGTAGCTTCTGTAGACCAATCTGTGCTTTCTGTTTGCCCAAGATTATTATTTTGACAGTAGAAAACTGTCGTTTCGAGAGTACTTACAGAAATGTACAAGAGCGCTGCCGCGTGGTGTTTTTATGGAGTGCCATCAGCCAAACTTATGAGGAGCGCACCACGTTACCCCTCATACAACGCAAGCGAGGACCTTCGGACAGATGGTGACTCCGTAACTGCTCGCCACCAATACTGCTTTCGCAATAAATGTGGAGCTGGGCAGGCCACGTAATGCGTAGGGCCGATAATCGGTGGGCCTTTAGTAATAGAGTAGGCGCTAGGGAAAACAAATGACACGACTTCGCCATCGCTCCGCCATTTGTGCTATCCATTAGTAGCAAACATTCAACAGCGCAGTTTCAAACATATATTGCACTGGCATTGGAGATGTTTTAGTAAAGAATATGAAGGAAGTGTAAAATGTTTTATCTTTGGATATTTAGGTTATCGTTGACGGTAAATATGATGAAGTATTTTGACAAGAAATGCAAGGCTAATGCGAGGAAACACGGTGGTTTTTCAGAATAGCATATATTCGCAGTTTCTATCTGATCTTGGGTCCAATGAGTGTAAACTGTCGGTATGAATACCTAATTCATATTATTTCATTTCATTATTAGACGTTTGTAAAATGTTGAGGCGAAAGTCTGATTGCACACAGACGCCCTTCTGTCTTGATTGAGATACGTTTTGTAAGAATTGTAGCATGGCCGCTGAATTAAAAAAAATTATCTACGGCATAGCTCAGCTAACCCTGGATATGCAAAGCGAAAGGTTTGTTTAGCCTGGTTAAGACGTGGTTTCATTGTGTTAACATTTTGTTTAATAGCAATTACTATACTTAAGTATCGAATCATAGTTAAGCGAAGTAACACGGCTGTGCCCAGGTTGGTGCCTAGACATGACTGTGATTAGGCTTCGTCAGACACGCATCGTTCAACGATGCGATGCCTGTTGAGCCATAGAAAAAGCGCAAGTACTATACGTGCAAAGAGACGCCTCGAACAAGCGCAGCATCTAAGCACAAACGCAAAGGGCGTGAACGTGATCACTACATGCATCTTACATGTATTGAAAATGCACATGAAGAAAACGCACATGCAATTTCCACCCTGGTAATTATCGACCATAAGTATCACCTCCAAACACTTTTAGCTTCTCGATTCTTTTTCTTATCTTAAGTGCTCCTGTTTCTAAACGAAATCACAAGTACGTTTCAGGGGCCTATGTGGGGTGCCCCTGAAGCGATTGAATATTGTTGCAGTATAAAATGCAAAAAAAAAGAAAAGAACAAAGCGCTTTATTTTTAACTTGGGGGTTTCGATACCAAGAGAAACGCCTGTAAATTCTGCTTGCTTTGGTGTGCTTTAATAATCCTGCTCCCACTAGACAATTTTCACAGACTGAAGCCTTACAATATAAATATAATTAAGAAGGCAAGAATTAGCAGAAATTTCAACCTGTGCGAAACGCAAGAACTACAAAAAATGTGCGTCAAAATATGGTCGAAACTAGTTGGACCGTTGCCCGCAGAGCATGCTTGCAGCTCTGTAAATTAACAACTGCACGCAATGCTGACTGCCTAACTAAATACACCACCGCGTTGTTCGTCATTGTTTACGCTCATGTCCGGCAATTGCGTGATCCCGAATAAAGAAAGAAAAAAAGAAAACTCACAGTTGAGGAAAAAAGATGCACGCTTTCAGCGGGGGTTCGACTTGCTTTTGTGGCGGTGGTCGCTTCTCGACAAACAACGCGTGATTCTCTGTCATCAACCTACGTCATCTGATCGCTTCGAAGCTTCGAGGGAAGCTCCTGTCGGGATGACTTTCTAATGACGTTTCACGTGGGAGATCAGCCATCGCGGATGGCCAGTATGGATTGAACAATCTGGCAAAAACAGGCATAGGTTGTTGCTGTGCGTTTATTTCTCTTCTGTTGTTCGTTTTCTAGGAGGCACAACAAAGCAGCCGACTTACTTTGCCAGATAGTCTTCTATGGGAAACACGCCCAACGTAATCTGCTCGTTGCACACTATATAATGTCGCCAGCGGTGGCTGTGGTTGGCTCATTGTTGGCTGGAATGACTGCGAAATTACGTGAAAGAACGCGGAGAAATTAAAATGTTGGACGATGATGGGAAATGCGCAGTGTACGGCAGTAAGTTAAGTGTCGAAGAAAGATAGCGTGTCCTACAGCTGTAGCATTTCTTTTTCCCTTTCTTTGTCTTTACTCTTATATTGAATACAATCTTATAAAAGTGGCACGAAGGTAAGGCTAAAAGCAACCACTTGCCTGTTTGGCCCGTGACACCCTCAGCTTATCTTTCTTATCCATCGGCTAGCTATGAATTGGACATTTTCAATCAAAATATTTTTCCTTGCATTGTTGAACTTGTAAACAGGTGATGAAAACAACAAAGCTTCAGATTTCACCGGCTATTAATTATCTCACAAAGATATCAGCGCGATCTCACACTGCACACGCCACCGCTATCTTTTTAAAGGGACCCTAACTAAATATGTTAGGCTTTATCAGATCGATGGAATATTTGTCAAGCCTTTGATTGTTTTCAGTATTGTAGTAAATGGCTTTGTGGTGTCGATGGCCCCCGAAGCTACCAGTGCTGCTCATCAATATCAATCACCCGCATCAACGCGGACGAAGTGACGTAATACTCACGTGACCTGCTCATTTGCCGTTCTCCGCTAATCAGCCAGTGATGACGTAACACTCGGAGTATGTGGCACTACTCTTATTTTGTCGTTTTCGTTATTTTCTTGCTTGCACTATCTATGCTCTCTCTACGAACGAAGAAATCGTTATTAAAAAAGCCTAAGCTTTCAATATAGCGCGACTTCATATTTTCCTTTAGTGCGCCTTTAAGAAAATGTGCTTCTTCCTACGACTGTCACTGATATCGTCATTACCCTATGTCGCTCTCTTTCCTTGCAATGTCACCCGCTGTAGCCTCCGAAATGCGCGATTAGTCACGGCAGGCCTCGGAGTCTGCATGGAGCACAAAGGCCAACACAACAGAGCGCGTATGTTGCACGATAGCGCGAGTGTTGCTGATTCTGGCTACAACTAAAAAACTGTCACAGTGACCTAATGTCAAGTCTTGGTTTTGTGTGTCTCGGTGGGGTCAAGGTTCTGTTTTTATCTGCCAAATGATGGGAATGAAAGAGCGAACGAGACGGTCTCCTGGACACGATGGTGACGTAGATGAGAGCGTGAATTGACACAGCAAGCCGAATTGCCAGCTCTTAACCGCTGGCTTATTGAAAGAAGTATTGTAAATGTGTACCCCGTTCAAGCACGTTAACGTTTAATTCATTTCCGTCCCCAGTGTGCCTAAACCATAATATTTTGGTTCTTTTAAAGCCAACCTTTATTTGCCTACTATCTCCGGTTTTGCCGGGCTGAAGCTGTCTGCTTTCTGCTTGCTGCTGGGTCAACCGGCATCTCCACGGACCTATTTGCGGACACGAAAGTTATATATCCGCCCAATGAAAAAGCAACAAACTGGCTTATATACTCTCTGCATGCTGACCAATAAATTACTGAGAGTTAGGGCACCTCTCTTCGGTGCATTAATAAAAAAACGAATACTATACAACACTTGAACGTATGCACTGTCTAGTTAATGGTATCTCTGAAGCACATCGACCTCTTAATGAAGTAGGACATTACATTTTAAGGACTTTGATTTACTAGATATTCTTTGGCTTACATATTCGGAACGCGCTACTGGCTGTGTACCCATCGGTGGCGTATCCTGCCGAACGGGATTACGCATTGTAACAGAAGATATACTGAATCCTGGAATGTCATCACTGTCGATGCTGGCGTCACCAATCATCACCTGTCATCATCTTTTTTCCCTCGACAACCGTGACGCGTAATTGTAACACAAGAGATACTGAATCCTGGAATGTCATCACTGTCGACGCTGGCATCACCAATCATCACCTGTCATCTTTTCTCCCTCGATAACTGTGACGCGTATCCGTCATTATCGTCACTTCTCCGTGTGGACGTAAAGCACAGCAGATCTACCTTATTTGGTGTTTGAATTTCCGCATAAGTCGCGAACGGCGCTGCGAAGAAACATAGAACTTACTTGAGAAGGAAGCTGTCACCTTCGTGGTGGTCGAACACAAACATTCCAGGAGTTTTCACGCTGCATGAAGTGAAAGTATCAACAACTGTACGCAAAGATTTAATGCACAGATTTCTTGAGTAAAAGTTTGCTTCACGTAGATTTCAATCAGTCCGTTGGATATAGATAATTATTTCAGCTATGCCTCTCATTTCCCGTTTCTCCTGTGCAGGGTAGCCAATGGGGCTCAGTACAGCCTGACTTCTTAGTCATTTCTTTATCTCTGTCTTTCTGTTTGTACCTCGACGTTGTTTAGCAATATTACGGCAACTGATATGTTCCCTTATTTTGTGTTATTGTTTCAATATTTTCGTCAGTCTATCATACGAGGTCAGAACTGCAATCAGCATCCCCACCAGGCGTTTCAAAAGCTTTGCCTAACGCACAGCGGCCAATAAAGAAACCTGCTTTACAGGACAAAATATTTACTCGAGCATGTGTAGCAATAGCGCTTATGAAAATAAAATGAAAAAAGAAAAGTTGAATACAAGAGCTATCGATTTTAACGAATGAACTGTGCAGTGTAATACAGAAGAAACCATCACTTTATTTTGAAGCACACAGAATAAACGTTCAAAAGAAGCAGAGACAAGTTAGACAAGTTCTTAACGAACTTTATTATTATTATTATTATTATTATTATTATTATTATTATTATTATTATTATTATTATTATTATTATTATTATATTTTTGGTGCTGTTAGTACTAGGCTATAAGTAGGGAATTTCTAAGTTGCACCTGATTTGAATATTGAAAAGTACATGACTATTCTAGCCACTATTAAAATGGTATATCAGCCTACGGTAGCCATAAAATGCTCGTAACTGGTGATTGTAATGCGCTTGGCATTTCCTGCCACACTGGGGAAATTTCAACCCATTCTGTTCACTTATCGGCCAAGTGCAATTCGTTACTTGATCTTCTATAATTTACATCTCTGTTCCAATTTAACAATATTCTGAACTATTGTGGCAATGTATCAGACCTATGCCATAGGTAAAGCAGATGTGAACGTACCCTGTGGCAACTTTCCCCTTGTTAAGCCAGATAAATATCATCCCCCCTTCATATTTCATTACAGTTAGCGATACCTAGTACCAGGAGATCAAAGGATGCAGCAATACCTTGGTCTTTTGATTTCTCAAGCGCAGATTAGGTGGGTCTTTACCACTATCTTAACAATGCGGACTGATATCCAGTAGTAGAACTAAGAGATGTTAATGACCTTAGTTACAACATTCATGAATATTATTCACGGTGGAATGATGAACTTTCTACCACTGAAAGGAGCTAAACGCTCTAAATTTCCCCACAGATTTTCTGTTGAACTGAAAACAACTTTGAAGCTTAAAGACTGTGCTCACAGGAAAGCACAGCGTACAAATAAGGAACACTGGCATATAGATTTTAAGAAGTAAAGGGCACTCTCTAAACGTGTTTACAAGCGTGAATATTTCATCTATATAGCACATGTGGAAGCTATATCATAAGAAGCCTACAAGCACTGGCACCAAGGGCAACATACGGGAAATTACTTGTGCTGAATAAATGAAAAAAAGAAACAATAAATTATTGGAAATGAAAGTGGATGATCCACTTTCATCCACTTTCATTTCCATTAATTTATTGTTTCTTTATTCCATTTATTAAGCACAAGTAATTTCCCCTAGGTTGTCCTTGGTGACCGTGTTTGTAGGCTTCTAATGATATGACTAACAAAAAAATCGGGCCCTTTGGTTAATCCCCTTCCTTTATATGGAAGCTAGTACTTCTAAAAATTAAAAGCCTTTTTGGAGACACGTTCATGGACAGTCAACCAACAATACGAAACAAGATATCTGTCTACTTGGGGGCCACAGCCAATCTGTCCCAGATCTCGCGGGCGCATTCGCCCTACACTTCGGGTCTTTGTGCGGTGATGGGGACACTCACGAAGTTAATGAGTTTAGCAATCGCGCTTGCCAGGATTCAAGTCTGTCGGTCTCAGAGGAACTTGTCTTTAAGAGCGTCAAACGCTTAAAACCATTTTTTTTCCTGTGGTCCTGATGACGTTCCACCTGCTTTGATTAAGAGGTACGTCCCCTTGCTTGTTCCAGTGCTTACTTGTATTTTAAATTCTGCTTTGAAGACGAACACATTCCCCAAGGCTTGGAAAACAGCGCGGGCCGTTCCCGTCTTTAAGTCGGAGGTAAAAACCACTGCGAGTAAGTGCAGGTCTATTTCTCTCCTCTGCGCAGCATTTAAATTATTCGAGTCAACTCTGCACTCACTAATTTCATCCTCGATTCAAAATTACTATCATTCTTCAGCAGCATTAATTCATATCGGGACGCTCCACAACTACCAGCCTCGTTAGCTTCAATGTGCATGCCTCTCAATCAGTGTATGAGAATGGACAGCTGGATGTCACTTATTTTGACCTCAGCAAGGCGTTTGACGTTGTATGCCACAGAATACTCCTTCACTAATTGGCACAACTTGGTCTGCACCACTCTATCACAGCGCTGATAAGAATCTACCCACACGACCGTTACTGCTAGGTTAACGTAAATAATCAGTCGTCAGAACTTTATGCGGTTACAAGTGGAGTTCCTCAAGGGTCTGTCCTGGACCCTCTTCTTTTCTCGCTGTTTATTAACGATTTTTTGTCAGTCATTCAAAACTCTTCACTTCTGTTATATGCTGATGACGCGAAACTTTTCAAACCGGTAAAAAGTGTTAATAATCCCGCCGCTCTTCAGAAAGACATTGCAAATTTTGCGTTATGGTGCTCTGAAAACCAGGTGGCCATCAATGCATCAAATACGAAAGTTGTAAGCTTCACGCGGAAGACTAACAGGACTTCATTCCCCTACAGCGTTAAAGTCGTTCTTCTGTCAAGAGTTCAGGGAACGAAGGACCTTAGAGTGTACTTTGATAGCGCTCTGAATTTTCCTCCCCACGCTCGACAGACGAGGCAGCGTGCATTCCGAACGCTCG